>NC_091313.1:45229984-45279848 GCF_038502225.1 Cherax quadricarinatus | reverse complement strand
CAGCATGTATTGTGTTCAGAAAACTGTCATATTGATAGCTCTCTTCGTTTCCCCAGTCAACAGATGATAAGTGTTCTCTAAGCCCATCGTAATCTGCTAAGCGAAAATCTGGGACTGTTACTGAGTTATCCCTACTATCATACTTCCATTCAATTCTAAATGTAATTGATTTGTGGTCGCTAGCACCCAGTTCCTCTGAAACTTCTAAATTATTAACAAGGGATTCATTGTTTGCCAGAACTAAGTCAAGCAGGTTATTTCCCCTTGTAGGTTCTGTCACAAACTGCTTCAAAAAACAATCCTGAACTACTTCTAAGAAATCGTATGATTCTAAATTCCCAGTCAAGAAATTCCAATCAATATGACTAAAGTTAAAGTCTCCTAGAATTACTACATTATCGTGCCTTGTGGCCCTAACAATTTCCTCCCATAGTAGTCTCCCTTGGTCCCTATCTAAATTTGGGGGACGGTATATCACACCTAAAATTAATTTTTCATGCCCCTCTGAAAATTCTATCCAAACAGACTCTGTATGTGTTACTTCAGACTTAATACCCGTTTTTATGCAACAGTTCAAGCGATCTCGGACATACAATGCCACCCCACCCCCCTTCCCGATACTTCTATCTACTTGGAACAATTTAAAACCCTGAATGTGACATTCTGCAGGCATGTCCCGACTTTTTGAATTAAACCACGTCTCAGTAATGGCAATTACATCTATGTTACCTGCACTAGCAACTAGTCTCAACTCGTCCATCTTATTCCTAGCACTGCGGCTATTTGTGTAATAAATTTTTAATGACCCTCCACTCTCTTTACCCTTCCTGCTCCTTTCTGTTATTCCACTAAACTTATTACCGTCCTTGTCAATTAGTGCCACTGGCTTTCCAATATCCACCTCATTTTGCCTATTACTAGTTCTCCTAGTACTCATGTTACTACCCTGCGACTTCACAGTTTTCCCGCCAAAACCCATACCACTAACTATTCCTAGTTTAAAGACCTAACAGCTCCCTCCACTGCGTTGGCCAGTGCTCCCACCCCACACCTAGATAAGTGAACCCCATCCCTGGCATACATGTCATTTCTGCCATAGAAGAGGTCCCAGTTGTCAATGAATGTTACCGCATTTTCCTTACAGTATTTGTCCAGCCAGCAATTGACACCAATTGCTCTGGACAACCATTCATTTCCAACTCCTCTCCTTGGCAAAATGCCACATATGACAGGTTTCCCACCCTTCCTCCTAATTATCTCTATTGCTGACCTATACCTGCTAATCAGGTCCTCACTCCTACGTCTGCCAACATCGTTGCCTCCAGCACTGAGACAGATAATAGGATTGCTCCCATTACCTCTCATGATGTCATCCAGACGGCTAACAATATCCTTCATCCCAGCCCCAGGAAAACACACTCTCTGCCTCCTACTCCTATCCTTCAAGCAGAATGCCCTATCGAGGTACCTAATCTGGCTATCCCCAACAACAACAATGTTTTTACCTTCCTTGGCGTCGTCCGTCGTGATGCTCCGAGTAGTCGACTCACATTCGCCAGGTAGCATTACACCACTTGTAGAATTCGTCAAGACGTTCTCGATGGTCTTCGTTGGGGTTTCTAGGGATGTCTTACTCACGTCTGCCAATGCTTCTTTGGTGCTCGTTGTGGCATTCCCAGCAGAACACTCACATTCGTCAGGTAGCACCGAGAATGAGTTGGAAGTTTCCACGGTAGTCTTATGGTTTCTCGCTGTTTCCGCCTCTCCAACCGTTTTCTTGATCTTCAGCTTGGTTCCATGTTGTTAGGTAAGACACATATGCAACAGTTAGGTATCTTTATTATGAAACGTTTCGCCTACACAGTAGGCTTCTTCAGTCAAGTACAGAAAAGTTGATAGAAGCAGAAGATACTTGAAGACGATGTAATCAGTCCATCACCCTTAAAGTTTTGAGGTGGTCAGTCCCTCAGTCTGGAGAAGAGCATTGTTCCATAGTATGAAACAATATGGAGATGAAGTGACAGGATGGAGCTTTTATAGCGCCATGAGGTGAGACGTATGCCACTAGGAGAGGTAAGAACTCAGATGTTGAAAGGTCAGGTCCTTCTCAAATCCAGCCGCTCTCACTGGTGGAAGTTGTCGAAGTTGATTGCAGGTCTGTACCAAGATACCCTTGTGTTGCAGTGTCTGACAGATTGAACATTAAAATGGTATAAAATACCGACAGGTTGTTAGGTAAGACACATATGCAACATGGTTCCATGTTGCCCGGCCACTGACCAAGCTCCCCTCTTAACCTGATGGACTCACAACAGGTTCACATCTCTACTGCTCCTGCCTACTTTACTACGAATCCTCTTGTTCTCCTCCGTTGTTAATCGCCGTTGCCCGGCCACTCTCCCCTCTTAGTTTAGCAATCTCTGAGTTCTTCTCTCAGCTGCTGGTAAAGCTGCTCAAGAGAGGGCATCCTGGTTCAGATTCACAGAGAGCACACAAACAGGTCTTCACAGAGCTAAGTACACGTCACCACTGAACTAAGTACACGTCACCACTGAACTAAGTACACGTCCAGAATGGACATAAATTCGTTAGAAAACATTCAGCGTAGGATGACTAAATTAATACATAGCATTAGAAATCTTCCTTATGAAGAAAGATTGAAGACTCTTAACTTACATTCACTTGTTAGACGAAGAATGAGGGGAGACCTGATCGAATTGTATAAGTGGAAGATAGGTATTAATAAAGGGGATATTAACAAGGTCTTGAGGATCTCTCTCCAAGAGAGAACCCGCAGTAATGGATTTAAATTAGATAAGTTTAGATTTAGAAAGGACATAGGAAAGTATTGGTTTGGAAATAGGGTAGTTGATGAGTGGAACAGTCTACCTAGTTGGGTTATTGAGGCTAGGACTTTGGGTAGTTTCAAATTTAGGTTGGATAAGTACATGAGTGGGAGGGGTTGGATTTGAGTGGAACTTGCACATCAGAGCGTATTTCTTGGATGGCATTGAAAATTGGGTTGGTCAAATGTTGTTAGTGGGATGAATTGTAGGGACCTGCCTAGTATGGGCCAACAGGCCTGCTGCAGTGTTCCTCCTTTCTTATGTTCTTATATTCTTATGTTCTAATTTCATCAGAAAAAGTAACATCAACAACCCACAACTTATAACCACTTTTCAGCATCTCTAGTTCGACAACAACACCCACAACCCACAACACCCACATCCCACAACACCCACATCCCACATCACCCACACCCCCACAACAACTACCCACAACTTATAACCACTTTTTTCGGTATCTCTAGTTCGACAACAACACCCACATCCCACAACACCCACAACCCACAACACCCACATCCCACATCACCCACAACCCACATCACCAACAACCCACAATTTTTTCTCGTTTTAACTAATTTCATCACAAAGTCACAACAACAACAACCCACAGCTTATAATCACTTTTCAACAACTCTAGTTCGACAACAACACCCACATCCCACAACACCCACAACACCCACAACCCACAACACCCACACATAAGAACATAAGAACATAAGAAAGGAGGAACACTGCAGCAGGCCTGTTGGCCCATACTAGGCAGGTCCTTTACAATTCATCCCACTAACAAACATTTGACCTACCCAATTTTCAATGCTACCCAAGAAATAATCTCTGATGTGCAAGTCCCACTCAAATCCAACCCATCCCACTCATGTAATTATCCAACCTAAATTTGAAACTACCCAAAGTCCTAGCCTCAATAACCCAACTAGGTACACTGTTCCACTCATCTACTACCCTATTTCCAAACCAATACTTTCCTATGTCCTTTCTAAATCTAAACTTATCTAATTTAAATCCATTACTGCGGGTTCTCTCTTGGAGAGATATCCTCAAGACCTTGTTAATATCCCCTTTATTAATACCTATCTTCCACTTATACACTTCGATCAGGTCTCCCCTCATTCTTCGTCTAACAAGTGAATGTAACTTAAGAGTCTTCAATCTCTCTTCACAAGAAAGATCCCCAACGCTATGCATTAATTCAGTCATCCTACGCTGAACGTTTTCCAACGAATTCACGTCCATTCTGCAATATGGAGACCAGAACCGAGCTGCACAATCCAGGCGAGGCCCCACCAATGATGTACAAAGCCGCAGTACGATCTCCGGACTTCTGTTGCCTACACCTCTTGATACAAATCCCAGCAATCTATTTGCCTTATTACGTACGCTTAGGCATTGCTGTCTTGGTTTAAGGTTGCTGCTTACCATAACCCCCAAGTCCTTTTTGCAATCTGTATGGTTAAGTTCTACATTATTTAACTTATAAGTGCTAGGGTTATGGACACTCCCGAGCTTCAGAACCTTGCATTTATCTACATTGAACTGCATCTGCCACTTTTCTGACCAAGAGTAGAGTTTGTCTAAATCCTCCTGAAGTTCCCTAACATCTACGTTTGAATCAATTATCCTACCTATCTTCGTGTCATCGGCGAATTTGCTCATATCACTAGTAATTCCTTCATCAAGATCATTGATATATATTATAAACAACAACGGGCCCAAGACTGATCCCTGTGGAACGCCACTTGTTACTGATCCCCACTCGGATTTAACCCCATTTTTGGACACTCTTTGCTTCCTGTCTGTGAGCCATGATTCGATCCACGAGAGCACCCTTCCCCCAATGCCATGAGCTGCTACTTTCTTCAACAGTCTTTGGTGCGGAACTCTATCAAATGCCTTACTAAAATCTAAGTAAATAATATCAAATTCTTAATAAATAATATCAAATTCTTTTAAATAATATCAAATTCTTAGTAAATAATATCAAATTCTTAGTAAATAATATCAACACAATTTTTTCTCGTTTTAACTAATTTCATCAGAAAAAGCCTTAAATCTCCACTCTCTGGAGAGGCGTAGAATGAGGGGAGATATCATTGAAGTGTATAAGTGGATGACGGGCATAAACAAGGGAGACATTAATAAAGTACTGAGGGTGTCGAACCAGGTAAGAACCAGGAATAATGGATTTAAGTTGGATAAATTTAGATTTAGAAAGGACATAGGTAAGTACTGGTTTTCTAACAGAGTTGTAGATGCCTGGAACAGTCTTCCCAGTGGGGTGATAGAGGCTAGGACCTTGGGTAGCTTTAAGAAGAGACTGGACAAATATATGAGTGGGAGGGGCTGGGTTTGATTGGTGTTGGGGGGTGCGGGAGTTGTTTCTTGAGTAGCTTTAGGTAGAGATCGTTTTGATAAGGACCTGCCTCGTATGGGCCAGTAGGCCTTCTGCAGTGTTCCTACATTCTTATGTTCTTATGTTCTTAAAAGTCACATCAACAACCCACAACTTATAACCACTTTTTCGACATCACTAGTTCGACAACAACACCCACAACCACCAACACCCCACAACCCACAATTTTTTTCTCGTTTTAACTAATTTCATCAGAAAAAGTCACAAAAACAACCCACTTATATAATATTTTTTGGTAACTCTAGTTCGACTACATTACCCACAACCCTCATCAATTACCAATTTATTCACAATTTTTTCCCCTTCTTTTTACTGAATCTTAAATGTAATACACATTCCTCTTTACATTACTAAAATTCTAATAAAATCCTCTCCATACCCATCTCCTTGTATCCACATAAATTGATATTATACTCGCATCAACTAATCTCACTACCCAACTATTGCGACATGTTTCAACACCCTCCATTCTTTTCCAATATATCATAACTTTTCAATTCTATATTTTCTTTTTAAAATATTCACACATTACCTTTATTTTCCGTAAAATCTCCCCATTTTTCATTAAATTTCTAATACAACCCTCCCCATACCCCTCTCCATCTCACCCGCATTTCTTCACATTCACGCACCCATTTCCCAACACACCTCTTCTGAACACACAAAAATCACATTTCACATCCACAAATGCATCTCATCACCCATCTCAAATCCACTAAAATCACTGTAACGAAGATATTCACAAAACTCTATGACCACCTAACACACACACACACACACACACACACACACACACACACACACACACACACACACACACACACACACACACACACACACACACACACACACACACACACACACACACACACACACACCTCACTTTACTTTGAACACCTTCAAAACACTCTCATACATCATTTGAGACCACTTTTTCTCAATATCTCTCATCCACAACCTTTATCATCTCACTACAGAACAACCCCAAGATTACTTCGAACATTCTCATAAATCATTTGAATACTCACATAAACACCTCTGAACATTTCCAAACAACACTGAAGCACTTCCAAAATATCATTTTGATTACTCCCAAATAAGATTTATCATCTCTAATTTATCTACACTTACACATTTCATTAACTGAAATTACAACACATCCACCATACTACTCCCTCAGTCTCCAGACGTGGTGACGTGTACTTAGCTCAGTGGTGACGTGTACTTAGCTCAGTGGTGACGTGTACTTAGCTGGAGTGGTGACGTGTACTTAGCTCAGTGGTGACGTGTACTTAGCTCAGTGGTGACGTGTACTTAGCTCAGTGGTGACGTGTACTTAGCTCAGTGGTGACGTGTACTTAGCTCTGTGAAGACCTGTTTGTGTGCTCTAGAGTGGTGACCTGTACTTTGAGTGCTGACCTGTACTTAACTCTGTGAAGAAGTGTCTTGTTTGCTCCCGTGGACTGAACCAAGATGCCCTCCATCGAGCAACTTTACCAGCAACTTAAGGAAGAATTGAGGGCAGCGAAGATGGAGATACGGCGACTGACCGAAGAAAACAAGAGGATTCGTAGTAGTCCTCCTTTTTCGAGTCCTCAGGTCAAGAAGGGATCATGGTCAGTGGCTGTACAGCAGGGGACGACGAATGGCAATATAAACACAAATGCAGTATAATGTGATCCTTTATTGACTACGTTTCGCCCACACAGTGGGCTTTTTCAAGTCACAAACAGAACTACCTGGGGTGGAAGGAACGCGAGTATTTATAGTCCGGCTGAGGTCAGGTGAAGAATGCTGCATCTGATGATGTACCGAGTTGGGTTGTAGAGTCTAAAAACTTGGGTAGCTTGGAAAGGAGACTGGACAAGTTTGTGAGCAGACCTTCTACAGTGTTCTTATGTGGGATAGCGATGAAGAAGTTTCTTGGCAAGTGGTTCAGCTATGTTATAGAAGCCACTATTCTGGTTGAAGTTGTCGGATATAGAAATAAGTGATGATTCCAGGATTCTTCGGTATTGAGTGTTGTCTTCTGTGGCGATAAGTCTTGAGTTTCTGTAGTTTATCAAGTGGTTGTGTGAATTGCGGTGTTGTACGCAGGCATTCCTTGTGTCGTCAGACCTGCTTGCGTATTGGTGTTCCGAAATACGTGTTTGGAGGTCCCTTGATGTTTCGCCCACGTATAACTTGTTGCAGTCATTACAAGGGATTATGTATACCCCTGCAGAGGATGGAGGCTTGTCCTGCCTACAACTGGTGATGTCCTTGATGGTCGTGGTTGTGGAGGTAGATACTTGGAATGATGTTTTGGCAAAGATGTTGGAAACATGTTTGGCAATGGAGTTGGTGGGAAGGACTATGTATCTCTTCTCGGCAGTGTCTTCTCTGGGTGTGTTGAAGATGTTTAGTGCTCGCCGTCTGCAGTCTCTGATGAAGTGACGAGGATAGTGGAGTTTGGAAAATACTTGTTCAATTATAGTGCATTCTTCCTCAAGGAACTCGTTGCTGCAGATTCTGAGTGCACGCAGGAAGAAGCCTATAATTACACCACGTTTGGTTTTGGTGTCGTGGTGAGAGTAGAAGTGGAGAAGATCGTTTTGGTTGGTGGGTTTTCGATAGACTTTAAAACGAAGTTCGTGGTCAGCTTTGCAGAGTAGAACATCAAGGAAAGGAAGAGTGTTGTCGACCTCTTCTTCAAGTGTGAACTGGATTGAAGGCTCGACCTGGTTGAGCTTGTCTTGGAGAGCTTGAACGTTGAAGCGTTTAGGAGTTATGAGGAGAATGTCGTCAACATAACGGAGCCAGGTGACAGACGAAGGAATAATGGTGGAGAAACGTTCGGCTTCTAGATGTTCCATGTATAGGTTCGCCAGGACTGCACTGAGTGGCGAACCCATGGGTAGTCCAAAAGTCTGCTGAAAGAGGTGATTTTCAAAAGAGAAACACGTAAAGCCAACACATAGTTCAACCAGGTCGATGAAATCGCTGGCTGGAATGGGAAGATCAAGTGAATCGTCAATTTTCTTGCGCAAGAGTTCAGGACAGCTATAGACATGATTAGGAAGAAGGGGGGGGCGCCCTGTTATATGTGGCATTTTGCCAAGAAGAGGTGTTGGTAATGAATGGTTGTCCAGAGCAATTGGTATTAATTGTTGGCTGGATAAACACTGTAAGGATAATGCAGTACCATTCATTGACAACTGGGACAACTTCTATGGCCGAAATGACATGTATGCCAGGGATGGGGTTCACTTATCCAGGGCAGGTGTGGGTTTTCTTGCTAACTCAGTTGAGGGGGTTGTTAGGACTTTAAACTAGGATTAGTTAGAGGTATGGGTTTTTGCAGGAAAACTGTGAAGTCGCAGGGTAGTAATATGAGTACTAGGAGAACTAGTAATAGGCAAAATGAGGTGGATATTGGAAAGCCAGTGGCACTAATTGACAAGGACAGTAATAGGTTTAGTGGAATAATAGAAAAAAGCAGGAAGGGTAAAGAGATAGGAGGGTCATTAAAAGTTTATTACACAAATAGTCGCAGTGCTAGGAATAAGATGGGCGAGTTGAGACTAGTTGCTAGTGCAGGTAACATAGATGTATTTGCCATTACTGAGACGTGGTTTAATTCAAAAAGTCGGGACATGCCTGCAGAATGTCACATTCAGGGTTTTAAATTGTTCCAAGTAGATAGAAGTATCGGGAAGGGGGGTGGGGTGGCATTGTATGTCCGAGATCGCTTGAACTGTTGCATAAAAACGGGTATTAAGTCTGAAGTAACACATACAGAGTCTGTTTGGATAGAATTTTCAGAGGGGCATGAAAAATTAATTTTAGGTGTGATATACCGTCCCCCAAATTTAGATAGGGACCAGGGGAGACTACTATGGGAGGAAATTGCTAGGGCCACAAGGCACGATAATGTAGTAATTCTAGGAGACTTTAACTTTAGTCATATTGACTGGAATTTCTTGACTGGGAATTTAGAATCATACGATTTCTTAGAAGTAGTTCAGGATTGTTTTTTGAAGCAGTTTGTGACAGAATCTACAAGGGGAAATAACCTGCTTGACTTAGTTCTGGCAAACAATGAATCCCTTGTTAATAATTTAGAAGTTTCAGAGGAACTGGGTGCTAGCGACCACAAATCAATTACATTTAGAATTGAATGGAAGTATGATAGTAGGGATAACTCAGTAACAGTCCCAGATTTTCGCTTAGCAGATTACGATGGGCTTAGAGAACACTTATCATCTGTTGACTGGGGTAACGAAGAGAGCTATCAATATGACAGTTTTCTGAACACAATACATGCTGCTCAAAGAACGTTTATCCCTTATAAGGAAATTAGATCAAATAGAAATGACCCTAAATGGATGAATAATAGGCTGAAATATCTACTAGGGCATAAGAAAGGAATTTATAGGCGTATCAAAAGAGGCGAGGGTCATCTTATGAATCAGTATATTGACATTAAGAGGGACATTAAAAAGGGGATAAGAAAAGCTAAAAGGGACTATGAAATTAAAGTTGCTAGGGATTCTAAAACTAATCAAAAAAGTTTTTTCCAGGTATATAGAACAAAAGTCAGAGATAAGATAGGTCCCCTTAAAAATAACTATGGGCATCTTACTGACAAAGAGAATGAAATGTGCTCGATTTTAAATAATTATTTTCTCTCGGTTTTTACACAGGAAGACACTAATAATATTCCGGTAATTAATTTTTATAGTGGATCAGAAGAAGATAAATTATGTAACATCACAGTCACTAGTGAAATGGTTGCGAAGCAGATAGACCGACTGAAGCAAAATAAGTCACCGGGTCCTGATGAGGTTTTTTCAAGGGTTCTTAAGGAATGCAAAATGGAAGTCTGTGAACCATTAACTAATATTTTTAATTTATCTCTTCAAACAGGTGTAGTGTCTGATATGTGGAAGATGGCTAATGTAATTCCTATTTTTAAAACAGGGGACAAGTCGTTACCGTCAAATTACCGCCCAATAAGCCTGACCTCAATTGTAGGCAAGTTGCTAGAGTCAATTATAGCTGAGATTATAAGAAGCCATCTCGATAAGCATAGCTTGATTAATGATACTCAGCATGGATTCACAAGAGGCCGGTCTTGTCTAACTAATTTATTAACTTTCTTCAGTAAAGCTTTTGAGGCTGTTGACCACGATAAAGAATTTGATATTGTTTACTTAGATTTTAGTAAGGCATTTGATAGAGTTCCGCACCAAAGACTGTTGAAGAAAGTAGCAGCTCATGGCATTGGGGGGAGGGTGCTCTCGTGGATCGAGTCATGGCTCACAGACAGGAAGCAGAGAGTGTCCATAAATGGGGTTAAATCCGAGTGGGGATCAGTAACAAGTGGCGTTCCACAGGGATCAGTCTTGGGCCCGTTGTTGTTTATAATATATATCAATGATCTTGATGAAGGAATTGCTAGTGATATGAGCAAATTCGCCGATGACACGAAGATAGGTAGGATAATTGATTCAAACGTAGATGTTAGGGAACTTCAGGAGGATTTAGACAAACTCTACTCTTGGTCAGAAAAGTGGCAGATGCAGTTCAATGTGGATAAATGCAAGGTTCTGAAGCTCGGGAGTGTCTATAACCCTAGCACTTATAAGTTAAATAATGTAGAACTTAGCCATACAGATTGCGAAAAGGACTTAGGGGTTATGGTAAGCAGCAACCTTAAACCAAGACAGCAATGCCTAAGCGTACGTAATAAGGCAAATAGATTACTGGGATTTATATCAAGAAGTGTAAGCAACAGAAGTCCAGAGGTCATACTGCAGCTTTATACATCATTAGTAAGGCCTCACCTAGATTATGCAGCTCAATTCTGGTCTCCATATTACAGAATGGACATAAATTCGTTAGAAAACATTCAGCGTAGGATGACTAAACTAATACATAGCATTAGAAATCTTCCTTATGAAGAAAGATTGAAGACTCTTAAGTTACATTCACTTGTTAGAAGAAGAATGAGGGGAGACCTGATCGAAGTGTATAAGTGGAAGATAGGTATTAATAAAGGGGATATTAACAAGGTCTTGAGGATATCTCTCCAAGAGAGAACCCGCAGTAATGGATTTAAATTAGATAAGTTTAGATTTAGAAAGGACATAGGAAAGTATTGGTTTGGAAATAGGGTAGTTGATGAGTGGAACAGTCTACCTAGTTGGGTTATTGAGGCTAGGACTTTGGGTAGTTTCAAATTTAGGTTGGATAAATACATGAGTGGGATGGGTTGGATTTGAGTGGGACTTGCACATCAGAGCTTATTTCTTGGGTAGCATTGAAAATTGGGTAGGTCAAATGTTTGTTAGTGGGATGAATTGTAAAGGACCTGCCTAGTATGGGCCAACAGGCCTGCTGCAGTGTTCCTCCTTTCTTATGTTCTTATGTTCTTAACACTAAAACTAACTCAGACACTTATGACATGAGACATTTTACCAAAACTAACACAAACACATATCCGTTATATCTCCAATATCTAAGATCACCACAATCAAGACGTACGAATATTCATACCGCATTTATGTTGCATATTACATTTCCTCATCCACATCATCCCTAAAACATCCTTCCTTATTTATTCCGTATATCTCCTAGAGTTGTTTTAACCCCCGACGGCCCATCACGACGTAGGAGCCAGAGCAACCATCACCACTTCAACACCACCTACTACACTCTGGCTCCTAATGTCATGATGGGCCGTCGGGGTTAAAACAACTCTAGGAGATATACGGAATGAATAAGGAAGGATGTTTTAGGGATGATGTGGATGAGGAAATGTGATATGCAACATAAATGCGGTATGAATATTCATACCGCAATATGTCAAGTATAGGTTTTTGGTGTATGTCTTAGTTAAGATGTGTATGTCTTAGTTGGAGGTGAATGTCTTAGATTCGGTGTGTATGTCTCATGTCTTAAATTTGTGATTGAAATGTATAAGATGTGGGTGTCTGTGTATTATTTTTTTTGTGATAGTGATATGTTATAGTGCTCATGTTATGTTATAGATGTTGGTGGATGTGTTGTGGTATTTTTGTGTATGTCTTATTTTTGTGCGAATGTTTAAAAAATAAGTGTTTTCAGTGATCATAGTAGTTTTGAGATGCATGATCTTAGATTTTTGGTGATCTTGGTGATGAGTGTTGATAGATGATGGTAAACATGATATGGAGTTGGTGATCGTGATTTTTGTGAACAATTATAAAAATGTGTGTTTTCTGTGATCTTGGTGGTGGGGACATAAAATCCGGTAATCGTCTTGGATAGTGTTCTTAGATAATGTAGGGTATAACAGGTTGAAACAAGGTTTCCCACCCTTCCTCCTAATTATCTCTATTGCTGACCTATACCTGCTAATCAGGTCCTCACTCCTACGTCTGCCAACATCGTTGCCTCCAGCACTGAGACAGATAATAGGATTGCTCCCATTACCTCTCATGATGTCATCCAGACGGCTAACAATATCCTTCATCCCAGCCCCAGGAAAACACACTCTCTGCCTCCTACTCCTATCCTTCAAGCAGAATGCCCTATCGAGGTACCTAATCTGGCTATCCCCAACAACAACAATGTTTTTACCTTCCTTGGCGTCGTCCGTCGTGATGCTCCGAGTAGTCGACTCACATTCGCCAGGTAGCATTACACCACTTGTAGAATTCGTCAAGACGTTCTCGATGGTCTTCGTTGGGGTTTCTAGGGATGTCTTACTCACGTCTGCCAATGCTTCTTTGGTGCTCGTTGTGGCATTCCCAGCAGAACACTCACATTCGTCAGGTAGCACCGAGAATGAGTTGGAAGTTTCCACGGTAGTCTTATGGTTTCTCGCTGTTTCCGCCTCTCCAACCGTTTTCTTGATCTTCAGCTTGGTTCCATGTTGTTAGGTAAGACACATATGCAACAGTTAGGTATCTTTATTATGAAACGTTTCGCCTACACAGTAGGCTTCTTCAGTCAAGTACAGAAAAGTTGATAGAAGCAGAAGATACTTGAAGACGATGTAATCAGTCCATCACCCTTAAAGTTTTGAGGTGGTCAGTCCCTCAGTCTGGAGAAGAGCATTGTTCCATAGTATGAAACAATATGGAGATGAAGTGACAGGATGGAGCTTTTATAGCGCCATGAGGTGAGACGTATGCCACTAGGAGAGGTAAGAACTCAGATGTTGAAAGGTCAGGTCCTTCTCAAATCCAGCCGCTCTCACTGGTGGAAGTTGTCGAAGTTGATTGCAGGTCTGTACCAAGATACCCTTGTGTTGCAGTGTCTGACAGATTGAACATTAAAATGGTATAAAATACCGACAGGTTGTTAGGTAAGACACATATGCAACATGGTTCCATGTTGCCCGGCCACTGACCAAGCTCCCCTCTTAACCTGGGGACTCACAACAGGTGGATTACTACGAATCCTCTTGTTCTCCTCCGTTAATCGCCGTATCTCCAGTTTAGCAACTCTGAGTTCTTCTCTCAGCTGCTGGTAAAGCTGCTCAAGAGAGGGCATCCTGGTTCAGATTCACAGAGAGCACACAAACAGGTCTTCACAGAGCTAAGTACACGTCACCACTGAACTAAGTACACGTCACCACTGAACTAAGTACACGTCCAGAATGGACATAAATTCGTTAGAAAACATTCAGCGTAGGATGACTAAATTAATACATAGCATTAGAAATCTTCCTTATGAAGAAAGATTGAAGACTCTTAACTTACATTCACTTGTTAGACGAAGAATGAGGGGAGACCTGATCGAATTGTATAAGTGGAAGATAGGTATTAATAAAGGGGATATTAACAAGGTCTTGAGGATCTCTCTCCAAGAGAGAACCCGCAGTAATGGATTTAAATTAGATAAGTTTAGATTTAGAAAGGACATAGGAAAGTATTGGTTTGGAAATAGGGTAGTTGATGAGTGGAACAGTCTACCTAGTTGGGTTATTGAGGCTAGGACTTTGGGTAGTTTCAAATTTAGGTTGGATAAGTACATGAGTGGGAGGGGTTGGATTTGAGTGGAACTTGCACATCAGAGCGTATTTCTTGGATGGCATTGAAAATTGGGTTGGTCAAATGTTGTTAGTGGGATGAATTGTAGGGACCTGCCTAGTATGGGCCAACAGGCCTGCTGCAGTGTTCCTCCTTTCTTATGTTCTTATATTCTTATGTTCTAATTTCATCAGAAAAAGTAACATCAACAACCCACAACTTATAACCACTTTTCAGCATCTCTAGTTCGACAACAACACCCACAACCCACAACACCCACATCCCACAACACCCACATCCCACATCACCCACACCCCCACAACAACTACCCACAACTTATAACCACTTTTTTCGGTATCTCTAGTTCGACAACAACACCCACATCCCACAACACCCACAACCCACAACACCCACATCCCACATCACCCACAACCCACATCACCAACAACCCACAATTTTTTCTCGTTTTAACTAATTTCATCACAAAGTCACAACAACAACAACCCACAGCTTATAATCACTTTTCAACAACTCTAGTTCGACAACAACACCCACATCCCACAACACCCACAACACCCACAACCCACAACACCCACACATAAGAACATAAGAACATAAGAAAGGAGGAACACTGCAGCAGGCCTGTTGGCCCATACTAGGCAGGTCCTTTACAATTCATCCCACTAACAAACATTTGACCTACCCAATTTTCAATGCTACCCAAGAAATAATCTCTGATGTGCAAGTCCCACTCAAATCCAACCCATCCCACTCATGTAATTATCCAACCTAAATTTGAAACTACCCAAAGTCCTAGCCTCAATAACCCAACTAGGTACACTGTTCCACTCATCTACTACCCTATTTCCAAACCAATACTTTCCTATGTCCTTTCTAAATCTAAACTTATCTAATTTAAATCCATTACTGCGGGTTCTCTCTTGGAGAGATATCCTCAAGACCTTGTTAATATCCCCTTTATTAATACCTATCTTCCACTTATACACTTCGATCAGGTCTCCCCTCATTCTTCGTCTAACAAGTGAATGTAACTTAAGAGTCTTCAATCTCTCTTCACAAGAAAGATCCCCAACGCTATGCATTAATTCAGTCATCCTACGCTGAACGTTTTCCAACGAATTCACGTCCATTCTGCAATATGGAGACCAGAACCGAGCTGCACAATCCAGGCGAGGCCCCACCAATGATGTACAAAGCCGCAGTACGATCTCCGGACTTCTGTTGCCTACACCTCTTGATACAAATCCCAGCAATCTATTTGCCTTATTACGTACGCTTAGGCATTGCTGTCTTGGTTTAAGGTTGCTGCTTACCATAACCCCCAAGTCCTTTTTGCAATCTGTATGGTTAAGTTCTACATTATTTAACTTATAAGTGCTAGGGTTATGGACACTCCCGAGCTTCAGAACCTTGCATTTATCTACATTGAACTGCATCTGCCACTTTTCTGACCAAGAGTAGAGTTTGTCTAAATCCTCCTGAAGTTCCCTAACATCTACGTTTGAATCAATTATCCTACCTATCTTCGTGTCATCGGCGAATTTGCTCATATCACTAGTAATTCCTTCATCAAGATCATTGATATATATTATAAACAACAACGGGCCCAAGACTGATCCCTGTGGAACGCCACTTGTTACTGATCCCCACTCGGATTTAACCCCATTTTTGGACACTCTTTGCTTCCTGTCTGTGAGCCATGATTCGATCCACGAGAGCACCCTTCCCCCAATGCCATGAGCTGCTACTTTCTTCAACAGTCTTTGGTGCGGAACTCTATCAAATGCCTTACTAAAATCTAAGTAAATAATATCAAATTCTTAATAAATAATATCAAATTCTTTTAAATAATATCAAATTCTTAGTAAATAATATCAAATTCTTAGTAAATAATATCAACACAATTTTTTCTCGTTTTAACTAATTTCATCAGAAAAAGCCTTAAATCTCCACTCTCTGGAGAGGCGTAGAATGAGGGGAGATATCATTGAAGTGTATAAGTGGATGACGGGCATAAACAAGGGAGACATTAATAAAGTACTGAGGGTGTCGAACCAGGTAAGAACCAGGAATAATGGATTTAAGTTGGATAAATTTAGATTTAGAAAGGACATAGGTAAGTACTGGTTTTCTAACAGAGTTGTAGATGCCTGGAACAGTCTTCCCAGTGGGGTGATAGAGGCTAGGACCTTGGGTAGCTTTAAGAAGAGACTGGACAAATATATGAGTGGGAGGGGCTGGGTTTGATTGGTGTTGGGGGGTGCGGGAGTTGTTTCTTGAGTAGCTTTAGGTAGAGATCGTTTTGATAAGGACCTGCCTCGTATGGGCCAGTAGGCCTTCTGCAGTGTTCCTACATTCTTATGTTCTTATGTTCTTAAAAGTCACATCAACAACCCACAACTTATAACCACTTTTTCGACATCACTAGTTCGACAACAACACCCACAACCACCAACACCCCACAACCCACAATTTTTTTCTCGTTTTAACTAATTTCATCAGAAAAAGTCACAAAAACAACCCACTTATATAATATTTTTTGGTAACTCTAGTTCGACTACATTACCCACAACCCTCATCAATTACCAATTTATTCACAATTTTTTCCCCTTCTTTTTACTGAATCTTAAATGTAATACACATTCCTCTTTACATTACTAAAATTCTAATAAAATCCTCTCCATACCCATCTCCTTGTATCCACATAAATTGATATTATACTCGCATCAACTAATCTCACTACCCAACTATTGCGACATGTTTCAACACCCTCCATTCTTTTCCAATATATCATAACTTTTCAATTCTATATTTTCTTTTTAAAATATTCACACATTACCTTTATTTTCCGTAAAATCTCCCCATTTTTCATTAAATTTCTAATACAACCCTCCCCATACCCCTCTCCATCTCACCCGCATTTCTTCACATTCACGCACCCATTTCCCAACACACCTCTTCTGAACACACAAAAATCACATTTCACATCCACAAATGCATCTCATCACCCATCTCAAATCCACTAAAATCACTGTAACGAAGATATTCACAAAACTCTATGACCACCTAACACACACACACACACACACACACACACACACACACACACACACACACACACACACACACACACACACACACACACACACACACACACACACACACACACACACACACACCTCACTTTACTTTGAACACCTTCAAAACACTCTCATACATCATTTGAGACCACTTTTTCTCAATATCTCTCATCCACAACCTTTATCATCTCACTACAGAACAACCCCAAGATTACTTCGAACATTCTCATAAATCATTTGAATACTCACATAAACACCTCTGAACATTTCCAAACAACACTGAAGCACTTCCAAAATATCATTTTGATTACTCCCAAATAAGATTTATCATCTCTAATTTATCTACACTTACACATTTCATTAACTGAAATTACAACACATCCACCATACTACTCCCTCAGTCTCCAGACGTGGTGACGTGTACTTAGCTCAGTGGTGACGTGTACTTAGCTCAGTGGTGACGTGTACTTAGCTGGAGTGGTGACGTGTACTTAGCTCAGTGGTGACGTGTACTTAGCTCAGTGGTGACGTGTACTTAGCTCAGTGGTGACGTGTACTTAGCTCAGTGGTGACGTGTACTTAGCTCTGTGAAGACCTGTTTGTGTGCTCTAGAGTGGTGACCTGTACTTTGAGTGCTGACCTGTACTTAACTCTGTGAAGAAGTGTCTTGTTTGCTCCCGTGGACTGAACCAAGATGCCCTCCATCGAGCAACTTTACCAGCAACTTAAGGAAGAATTGAGGGCAGCGAAGATGGAGATACGGCGACTGACCGAAGAAAACAAGAGGATTCGTAGTAGTCCTCCTTTTTCGAGTCCTCAGGTCAAGAAGGGATCATGGTCAGTGGCTGTACAGCAGGGGACGACGAATGGCAATATAAACACAAATGCAGTATAATGTGATCCTTTATTGACTACGTTTCGCCCACACAGTGGGCTTTTTCAAGTCACAAACAGAACTACCTGGGGTGGAAGGAACGCGAGTATTTATAGTCCGGCTGAGGTCAGGTGAAGAATGCTGCATCTGATGATGTACCGAGTTGGGTTGTAGAGTCTAAAAACTTGGGTAGCTTGGAAAGGAGACTGGACAAGTTTGTGAGCAGACCTTCTACAGTGTTCTTATGTGGGATAGCGATGAAGAAGTTTCTTGGCAAGTGGTTCAGCTATGTTATAGAAGCCACTATTCTGGTTGAAGTTGTCGGATATAGAAATAAGTGATGATTCCAGGATTCTTCGGTATTGAGTGTTGTCTTCTGTGGCGATAAGTCTTGAGTTTCTGTAGTTTATCAAGTGGTTGTGTGAATTGCGGTGTTGTACGCAGGCATTCCTTGTGTCGTCAGACCTGCTTGCGTATTGGTGTTCCGAAATACGTGTTTGGAGGTCCCTTGATGTTTCGCCCACGTATAACTTGTTGCAGTCATTACAAGGGATTATGTATACCCCTGCAGAGGATGGAGGCTTGTCCTGCCTACAACTGGTGATGTCCTTGATGGTCGTGGTTGTGGAGGTAGATACTTGGAATGATGTTTTGGCAAAGATGTTGGAAACATGTTTGGCAATGGAGTTGGTGGGAAGGACTATGTATCTCTTCTCGGCAGTGTCTTCTCTGGGTGTGTTGAAGATGTTTAGTGCTCGCCGTCTGCAGTCTCTGATGAAGTGACGAGGATAGTGGAGTTTGGAAAATACTTGTTCAATTATAGTGCATTCTTCCTCAAGGAACTCGTTGCTGCAGATTCTGAGTGCACGCAGGAAGAAGCCTATAATTACACCACGTTTGGTTTTGGTGTCGTGGTGAGAGTAGAAGTGGAGAAGATCGTTTTGGTTGGTGGGTTTTCGATAGACTTTAAAACGAAGTTCGTGGTCAGCTTTGCAGAGTAGAACATCAAGGAAAGGAAGAGTGTTGTCGACCTCTTCTTCAAGTGTGAACTGGATTGAAGGCTCGACCTGGTTGAGCTTGTCTTGGAGAGCTTGAACGTTGAAGCGTTTAGGAGTTATGAGGAGAATGTCGTCAACATAACGGAGCCAGGTGACAGACGAAGGAATAATGGTGGAGAAACGTTCGGCTTCTAGATGTTCCATGTATAGGTTCGCCAGGACTGCACTGAGTGGCGAACCCATGGGTAGTCCAAAAGTCTGCTGAAAGAGGTGATTTTCAAAAGAGAAACACGTAAAGCCAACACATAGTTCAACCAGGTCGATGAAATCGCTGGCTGGAATGGGAAGATCAAGTGAATCGTCAATTTTCTTGCGCAAGAGTTCAGGACAGCTATAGACATGATTAGGAAGAAGGGGGGGGCGCCCTGTTATATGTGGCATTTTGCCAAGAAGAGGTGTTGGTAATGAATGGTTGTCCAGAGCAATTGGTATTAATTGTTGGCTGGATAAACACTGTAAGGATAATGCAGTACCATTCATTGACAACTGGGACAACTTCTATGGCCGAAATGACATGTATGCCAGGGATGGGGTTCACTTATCCAGGGCAGGTGTGGGTTTTCTTGCTAACTCAGTTGAGGGGGTTGTTAGGACTTTAAACTAGGATTAGTTAGAGGTATGGGTTTTTGCAGGAAAACTGTGAAGTCGCAGGGTAGTAATATGAGTACTAGGAGAACTAGTAATAGGCAAAATGAGGTGGATATTGGAAAGCCAGTGGCACTAATTGACAAGGACAGTAATAGGTTTAGTGGAATAATAGAAAAAAGCAGGAAGGGTAAAGAGATAGGAGGGTCATTAAAAGTTTATTACACAAATAGTCGCAGTGCTAGGAATAAGATGGGCGAGTTGAGACTAGTTGCTAGTGCAGGTAACATAGATGTATTTGCCATTACTGAGACGTGGTTTAATTCAAAAAGTCGGGACATGCCTGCAGAATGTCACATTCAGGGTTTTAAATTGTTCCAAGTAGATAGAAGTATCGGGAAGGGGGGTGGGGTGGCATTGTATGTCCGAGATCGCTTGAACTGTTGCATAAAAACGGGTATTAAGTCTGAAGTAACACATACAGAGTCTGTTTGGATAGAATTTTCAGAGGGGCATGAAAAATTAATTTTAGGTGTGATATACCGTCCCCCAAATTTAGATAGGGACCAGGGGAGACTACTATGGGAGGAAATTGCTAGGGCCACAAGGCACGATAATGTAGTAATTCTAGGAGACTTTAACTTTAGTCATATTGACTGGAATTTCTTGACTGGGAATTTAGAATCATACGATTTCTTAGAAGTAGTTCAGGATTGTTTTTTGAAGCAGTTTGTGACAGAATCTACAAGGGGAAATAACCTGCTTGACTTAGTTCTGGCAAACAATGAATCCCTTGTTAATAATTTAGAAGTTTCAGAGGAACTGGGTGCTAGCGACCACAAATCAATTACATTTAGAATTGAATGGAAGTATGATAGTAGGGATAACTCAGTAACAGTCCCAGATTTTCGCTTAGCAGATTACGATGGGCTTAGAGAACACTTATCATCTGTTGACTGGGGTAACGAAGAGAGCTATCAATATGACAGTTTTCTGAACACAATACATGCTGCTCAAAGAACGTTTATCCCTTATAAGGAAATTAGATCAAATAGAAATAACCCTAAATGGATGAATAATAGGCTGAAATATCTACTAGGGCATAAGAAAGGAATTTATAGGCGTATCAAAAGAGGCGAGGGTCATCTTATGAATCAGTATATTGACATTAAGAGGGACATTAAAAAGGGGATAAGAAAAGCTAAAAGGGACTATGAAATTAAAGTTGCTAGGGATTCTAAAACTAATCAAAAAAGTTTTTTCCAGGTATATAGAACAAAAGTCAGAGATAAGATAGGTCCCCTTAAAAATAACTATGGGCATCTTACTGACAAAGAGAATGAAATGTGCTCGATTTTAAATAATTATTTTCTCTCGGTTTTTACACAGGAAGACACTAATAATATTCCGGTAATTAATTTTTATAGTGGATCAGAAGAAGATAAATTATGTAACATCACAGTCACTAGTGAAATGGTTGCGAAGCAGATAGACCGACTGAAGCAAAATAAGTCACCGGGTCCTGATGAGGTTTTTTCAAGGGTTCTTAAGGAATGCAAAATGGAAGTCTGTGAACCATTAACTAATATTTTTAATTTATCTCTTCAAACAGGTGTAGTGTCTGATATGTGGAAGATGGCTAATGTAATTCCTATTTTTAAAACAGGGGACAAGTCGTTACCGTCAAATTACCGCCCAATAAGCCTGACCTCAATTGTAGGCAAGTTGCTAGAGTCAATTATAGCTGAGATTATAAGAAGCCATCTCGATAAGCATAGCTTGATTAATGATACTCAGCATGGATTCACAAGAGGCCGGTCTTGTCTAACTAATTTATTAACTTTCTTCAGTAAAGCTTTTGAGGCTGTTGACCACGATAAAGAATTTGATATTGTTTACTTAGATTTTAGTAAGGCATTTGATAGAGTTCCGCACCAAAGACTGTTGAAGAAAGTAGCAGCTCATGGCATTGGGGGGAGGGTGCTCTCGTGGATCGAGTCATGGCTCACAGACAGGAAGCAGAGAGTGTCCATAAATGGGGTTAAATCCGAGTGGGGATCAGTAACAAGTGGCGTTCCACAGGGATCAGTCTTGGGCCCGTTGTTGTTTATAATATATATCAATGATCTTGATGAAGGAATTGCTAGTGATATGAGCAAATTCGCCGATGACACGAAGATAGGTAGGATAATTGATTCAAACGTAGATGTTAGGGAACTTCAGGAGGATTTAGACAAACTCTACTCTTGGTCAGAAAAGTGGCAGATGCAGTTCAATGTGGATAAATGCAAGGTTCTGAAGCTCGGGAGTGTCTATAACCCTAGCACTTATAAGTTAAATAATGTAGAACTTAGCCATACAGATTGCGAAAAGGACTTAGGGGTTATGGTAAGCAGCAACCTTAAACCAAGACAGCAATGCCTAAGCGTACGTAATAAGGCAAATAGATTACTGGGATTTATATCAAGAAGTGTAAGCAACAGAAGTCCAGAGGTCATACTGCAGCTTTATACATCATTAGTAAGGCCTCACCTAGATTATGCAGCTCAATTCTGGTCTCCATATTACAGAATGGACATAAATTCGTTAGAAAACATTCAGCGTAGGATGACTAAACTAATACATAGCATTAGAAATCTTCCTTATGAAGAAAGATTGAAGACTCTTAAGTTACATTCACTTGTTAGAAGAAGAATGAGGGGAGACCTGATCGAAGTGTATAAGTGGAAGATAGGTATTAATAAAGGGGATATTAACAAGGTCTTGAGGATATCTCTCCAAGAGAGAACCCGCAGTAATGGATTTAAATTAGATAAGTTTAGATTTAGAAAGGACATAGGAAAGTATTGGTTTGGAAATAGGGTAGTTGATGAGTGGAACAGTCTACCTAGTTGGGTTATTGAGGCTAGGACTTTGGGTAGTTTCAAATTTAGGTTGGATAAATACATGAGTGGGATGGGTTGGATTTGAGTGGGACTTGCACATCAGAGCTTATTTCTTGGGTAGCATTGAAAATTGGGTAGGTCAAATGTTTGTTAGTGGGATGAATTGTAAAGGACCTGCCTAGTATGGGCCAACAGGCCTGCTGCAGTGTTCCTCCTTTCTTATGTTCTTATGTTCTTAACACTAAAACTAACTCAGACACTTATGACATGAGACATTTTACCAAAACTAACACAAACACATATCCGTTATATCTCCAATATCTAAGATCACCACAATCAAGACGTACGAATATTCATACCGCATTTATGTTGCATATTACATTTCCTCATCCACATCATCCCTAAAACATCCTTCCTTATTTATTCCGTATATCTCCTAGAGTTGTTTTAACCCCCGACGGCCCATCACGACGTAGGAGCCAGAGCAACCATCACCACTTCAACACCACCTACTACACTCTGGCTCCTAATGTCATGATGGGCCGTCGGGGTTAAAACAACTCTAGGAGATATACGGAATGAATAAGGAAGGATGTTTTAGGGATGATGTGGATGAGGAAATGTGATATGCAACATAAATGCGGTATGAATATTCATACCGCAATATGTCAAGTATAGGTTTTTGGTGTATGTCTTAGTTAAGATGTGTATGTCTTAGTTGGAGGTGAATGTCTTAGATTCGGTGTGTATGTCTCATGTCTTAAATTTGTGATTGAAATGTATAAGATGTGGGTGTCTGTGTATTATTTTTTTTGTGATAGTGATATGTTATAGTGCTCATGTTATGTTATAGATGTTGGTGGATGTGTTGTGGTATTTTTGTGTATGTCTTATTTTTGTGCGAATGTTTAAAAAATAAGTGTTTTCAGTGATCATAGTAGTTTTGAGATGCATGATCTTAGATTTTTGGTGATCTTGGTGATGAGTGTTGATAGATGATGGTAAACATGATATGGAGTTGGTGATCGTGATTTTTGTGAACAATTATAAAAATGTGTGTTTTCTGTGATCTTGGTGGTGGGGACATAAAATCCGGTAATCGTCTTGGATAGTGTTCTTAGATAATGTAGGGTATAACAGGTTGAAACAAGGTGGATTGTGTGTGATGTTACCAACCACCAAGTAACACAATGGGAGTGTGACGTCACTGGAGGTGAGCTCGTCGGTCCTGTGAGGTGTGACATCGTATGTTGGTGGTAGTGAGGTGAGTGCGCTTAGATATTGTTAAATATGATTTTTTTTTGTGAAATGTTTATAAAAATGAGTGTTTTCTGTGATATTAGCGATTTTTGAGGTAAGTGAACATGGGTGATTGTAGTTGGTGGTTGTCTTAGATTATGTGTGTGTACAAGATATGTTTTCAGTTGATGGTGATCATGTACTAAGTGTTTGCGTATTAGGTTTGTGTTCATGCTTTTTCTTTTTTTTTGCGTCCATGGGGAGGGAGTTCTTGGTTATAGTGATTTAAGGGGATTTCTATAAAAAGGATGTTAGATGGTGATGTTAAACTTAGTTTCTGGTGATTTTGACGGTGATTTGGTAGTATTCAGTGGTGATTTGGTAGTAATCCGTAGTGTTTTGGGAGTATTCGGAGGTGATTGATGGTGTTTTTTGAAGGTGTTCAAATGATGTGCAGAGTATTTTTTGAAGATGATCAGTGGTGTTCAGAGTTGGTTCAAAGTTAGTCAGTGTGTTAGATATGGTAATGTCTCATGTCATAAGTGTATGAGTTAGTTTTTTTTTTGTGCTAATGTTGTAAAGTCTGGAGAATGAAGGAGGAGTTTGGTGGATAAGATGTAATTTCGGTTAATGAAATGTATAAGTGTGAATGAGAATGTGAATTAATGGGTGAGTTAGAGAAGACAAAATGTTATGTGATCTTAGTAAAAGTATAGATAGTTTTAGTGATCTTCGTTATGATGATGTTTTAAGAGAATGTGTGCAAAAAAAAAAATGTGTGATCTTAGTGGTGGGGTTATAGAATTTGGCAAACGTCTTGATTGTGGTGATCTTAGATATTGGAGATATAACGGATATGTGTTTGTGTTAGTTTTGGTAAAATGTCTCATGTCATAAGTGTCTGAGTTAGTTTTTGTGTTAATGTTGTAAAGTCTGGAGACTGAGGGAGTAGTATGGTGGATGTGTTGTAATTTCAGTTAATGAAATGTGTAAGTGTAGATAAATTAGAGATGATAAAGCTTATTTGGGAGTAATCAAAATGATATTTTGGAAGTGCTTCAGTGTTGTTTTGAAATGTTCAAAGGTGTTTATGTGAGTATTCAAATGATTTATGAGAATCTTCGAAGTAATCTTGGGGTTGTTCTGTAGTGAGATGATAAAGGTTGTGGATGAGAGATATTGAGAAAAGGTGGTCTCAAATGATGTATGAGAGTGTTTTGAAGGTGTTCAAAGTAAACTGAGGTGTGTGTGTGTGTGTGTGTGTGTGTGTGTGTGTGTGTGTGTGTGTGTGTGTGTGTGTGTGTGTGTGTGTGTGTGTGTGTGTGTGTGTGTGTGTGTGTGTGTGTGTGTGTGTGTGTGTGTGTGTGTGTGTGTGTGTGTTAGGTGGTCGTAAAGTTTTGTGAATATCTTGGTTACAGTGATTTAAGTGGATTTGAGATGGGTGATGAGATGCATTTGTGGATGTGAAATGTGATTTTTGTGTGTTCAGAAGAGGTGTGTTGGGAGATGGGTGAGTGGATGTGAAGAAATGCGGGTGAGATGGAGAGGGGTATGGGGAAGGTTGTATTAGAAATTTAATGAAATATGGGGGGATTTTACTGAAAATAAAGGTAATGTATGAATATTTTAAAAAGAAAATATAGAATTGAAAAGTTATGATATATTGGAAAAGAATGGAGGGTGTTGAAACATGTCGCAATAGTTGGGTAGTGAGATTAGTTGATGCGAGTATAATGTCAATTTATGTGGATACAAGGAGATGGGTATGGAGAGGATTTTATTAGAATTTTAGCAATGTAAAGAGGAATGTGTATTACATTTAAGATTCAGTAAAAAGAAGGGGAAAAAAATTGTGAATAAATTGGTAATTGATGAGGGTTGTGGGTAATGTAGTCGAACTAGAGATACCAAAAAATATTATATAAGTGGGTTGTTTTTGTGACTTTTTCTGATGAAATTAGTTAAAACGAGAAAAAAAAATTGTGGGTTGTGGGTGTTGTGGGGTGTGGGTGATGTGGGATGTGGGTGTTGTGGGTGTTGTTGTTGTCGAACTAGAGATACCGAAAAAGTGGTTATAAGTTGTGGGTTTTGTGCCTTTTTTCTGATGAAATTAGTTAAAACGAGAAAAAATTGTGGGGTGTTGGTGTTGTGGGTTGTGGGTGTTGTGGGATGTGGGTGTTGTTGTCGAACTAGAGTTGTTGAAAAGTGATTATAAGCTGTGGGTTGTTATTGTTGTGACTTTGTGATGAAATTAGTTAAAACGAGAAAAAATTGTGGGTTAATGGTGATGTGGGTTGTGGGTGATGTGGGATGTGGGTGTTGTGGGTGTGGGATGTGGGTGTTGATCTTAGATTATAGTGATTTTGGTGGTGTTTTGAGTGTATTCAGTGGTGTTTTAGTAGTATTCAGTGGTGTATTTGGGAGTACTCAAATGGTGTTTTTGAGGTTATTCAAAGGTGTGATTATAAGTTGTGGGTTGTTGTTGTTGTGACTTTCTGATGAAATTAGTTAAAACGAGAAAAAAATTGTGGGGTGTGGGTGATGTGGGTTGTGTGTTGTGGGGTGTGGGTGATGTGGGTTTTGGGTGTTGTGGGGTGTGGGTGATGTGGGTTGTGGGTGTTGTGGGATGTGGGTGTTGTGGGTGTTGTTGTCAAACTAGAGATACCAGAAAAGGTGTTATAAGCGGGTTGTTGTTGTGACTTTTTCTGATGAAATTAGTTAAAACGAGAAAAAATTGTGGGGTGTGGGTGATGTGGGTGATGTGGGTGATGTGGGTTGTGGGTGATGTGGGATGTGGGTGTTGTGGGTTGTGGGTGTTGTGGGATGTGGGTGTTGATCTTAGTTTATGGTGATTTTGCTGGTGTTTTGAGTGTATTCAGTGGTGTTTTAGTAGTATTCAGTGGTGTTTTAGTAGTATTCAGTGGTGTTTTAGTAGTATTCAGTGGTGTTTTAGTAGTATTCAGTGGTGTATTTGGGAGTACTCAAATGGTGTTTTGAGGTTATTCAAATGTGTTTTTGAAGGTGTTCAAATGATGTACAAGAGTACTTATGAAGGTGTTCTGGGAGTATTCAGAGGTGATTTGGGGGTGTTCAAATGATGTTTTTTGGAGTATTTAAAGGTAATTGCTGGTGTTTTTTTGGTGATGTTCAAAGTAAAGTGTTTGAGTTAGTTTTTGTGATAATGTTGTGAAGTCTGGAGACTGAGGGAGGAGTTTGGGGGGATGAGTTGTAATTTAATGAAATGTGTAAGTGCAGATAAATTAGAGCTGTCAAATCTTATTTGGGAGTATTCAAAATGATATTTTGGAAGTGTTTCGGTGTTGTTTGGAAATGTTCAAAGGTATTTTTGTGAGTATTCAAATGATTTATGAGAGTGTTTTGAAGGTGTTCAAAGTAAAGTGAGGTGTGTGTGCGTATTAACTTCGTAATATGTAAAATTGTGACTAGTGAATTAATCGAAAAGTGGTTATAAGTGTTGTGGTGCCTTTTTCTGATGAAATAGTTAAAACGAGAAAAATTGGGGGTTATGAGTGAAAATTGTGAGGTGTTGGTTGGAGTGTGAGGGTTCGGGAGGGTGGGGAGGAGGAGAGAGAGAAAGTTACTTCGTGGGGAGTGACCTGAGATGAAATAGTTAAAACGAGAAAAATGTCAAGACATGTGTTGTATTTTGTAAAGAAATTGTGGATTGTTGTGGGTATTAACGAAAAAAATGTGAAATTATTTGGATTATCCTGGGTTAAGAGTGAAAATGTTTTCCCTATGTTGTATATGAAATGTGTAATACTGAGATTGGGGAAGTCGACAAGATTCAGCCTGTGTGTGTGGGGGTCATCGCGTGACGTCACTGACATAGGGGGGGAAGTCGACAAGATTCAGCTTGTATGCGTGAGGTCATCACGTGACGTCACTGACCGCCGAGTAAACACAGGTGGGGTGACATCACACTTGTTTAGACCTGTAGTAAGAGAGAGCACCATGCCCCATAGGAGGAGTTCATTTGAATGCTTACCCTGAGAGGGGGGAATCCAAAAACTTGATCCGAGGAGATGGAGTCTTGGTATTATCGAGAAAAAACTTGATCCAAGGAGATGGAGTGTTTGATTTCGAGACAAAATTGATCCGAGGAATTGGAGACTTTGTATTATCGAGAAAAAACTTGATCCAAGGAGATGGAGGAGAAATTTTGGGGGTGGAAGGAGGGGTACCCAAAAACTTGATCCAAGGAGATGGAGTCTTTGATTTCGAGAAAAAATTGATCCGAGGAATTGGAGACTTTGTATTATCGAGAAAAACTTGATCCAAGGAGATGGAGACTTTGATTACGAGAAAAATTTGATCCGAGGAACTGGAGTCTTTGTATTATCGAGAAAAAAAAATTGGGATGCAAGTGGGAGTCCATTTTGAATGCTTATACCCAGAGGGGGGAACCCAAAAATTTGATCCGAGGAGATCATAAGAAAAAAAATCGAAAAAATTTGGGGTGGGGGTGAAAGTGGGAAGGGCAGTCCAAAAACTTGATTCCAGGAGAGCACAAGAAATTCAAAAAAAATTCGAAAAAAATCGGAAAAAAAATTCGGGGAGCGGGGCGGGCGCGACGGACGGGCGCGACGGGCTGGCGCGAGGGCGCGGGCGGGCGCGAGGGAGCAGCGGGGCGCGGGGGGGCGTGGGTGGGGGGCGTGGGGGCGCGGGGGCGTGGGTGGGGGGTCGTGCGGGCGCGGGGGCGCGAGTCGTGGGTGGGGGGTCGTGGGTGGAGTCATGGGTGGGGTTCGTGGGTGTGGGGTCATGGGTGGGGGTCGTGGGTGGGGTCATGGGTGGGGGTCATGGGTGGGGGTCATGGGTGGGGTCATGGGCGGGGTCAAGGTCATTAGCATATAGGTGTGAAAAGGGAGCCACTCAGAAGAGAGCATTCCGTGGAGACCGTACCGTGGGAGACCGCTGAGAGGAGGAGACCGTACAGAAGAAATCATCACTACTTATATGTGTGTGTGTGTGTGTGTGTGTGTGTGTGTGTGTGTGTGTGTGTGTGTGTGTGTAAACACTTATCTCTGGCCGAAGGAGACTCGAACCTATGAACCTTGGAACAAGGTATGCAGTGCTTTGCCATTCTCACCACACTGGACCAATACCTTAGCGCCCAGCTTGCGCTAGACGTTAATCCAAGGCAGCCAGCTTTCAGGGAGAAGGCTTACAGCTTTTCATCTCATTCCCTGCATGCAGCAGCCTTACTAGAGATTTTAGCAATGCAAGGAATTTGCAATAGCAGGCGAAATATACACAAACACTGATCTCTGGCCGAAGGAGACTCGAACCTACGAACCTTAGAATAAGGTATGCAGGGCTTTACAATTCTCACCACACTGGACCAATTTACCTTGGCGCCCAGCTTGCGCTAGACGTTAATCCAAGGCAGCCAACTATGGGAACAAACATATAATGATGAGGTAGATACATTGTTGTTGTCTTTGCAGATGAGATCCTCTGACATTATCACTCCCAGGTCCTTCACATTACTTTTCTGCTCTATTGTATGGTTAGAATTTGTGGTATACCCTGACACATTTTTAATTTCCTCAAGTTTTCCATATCTGAGTAGTTGAAATTTCTCCTAGTTGAACTTCACATTGTTTTGAGTGGCCCATTCGAAGATCTGGTTGATGTCCGCTTGGAGACTCGCAGTGTCTTCGATGGAGGTCACTGCCATGGTGATCCGGGTGTCATCCGCAAAGGAAGACATGGAACTATGGCTTGCATCTCTGTCTATGTCTGAAATGAGGATGAGGAATAGAATGGGAGTACTGTGCTTTGTGGAACAGAGCTGATTACGCTGAGGTCAGTGGTCACCTGCGGCCATACCTGCCTAAACTCTTGGGAATAAGCGTGGGCTGTTACCAAGCACCATGGCTTGTTATAGTGTTTTAGAATCTCAGGTTCAAGTGTTGAAGAAGGAGATTCTACTTCTTCAGGAGGAAAATAGGAGGCTGAAGCTTTGCATAGATGAGTTTGGGAGCGAGTGTGAGAAGGATTTAGCTGGTAAGGAAGGAATGGTCACCAGCAGTGATAGTGGCAGCCGCTTTATGTGGAAAGTGGTTCACAGTTTAGGAAGAAGGAAGATGAGGAGAGTTAATAGAGAAGATGTGAACGTAGTAAACCGATTCTCTGTTCTCCAACACGAGTGTACTTCAGTGGTTACTGAAGGTGAGGGTACCACTGATTCCCCTGCTAATCAAGGTCAAAATATTTTAATAGTAGGGGATTCTCATGTAAGATATATGGACTGTGCATTTTGTAACAGAGACAGAAAGGTCAGACAGAGAGTGTCTTCCTGGAGCTGGTGTTGGTGACATAGTCAGTAGGTTGGATAAAATTATGGCAGGTAATGGAAACAAGCCCATTATCTGTCTTAGTGCTGGAGGTAATGACATTCGGAAGGGCAGGAGAGAGGAGCTGCTGGATAAGTACAGGTCAGCCATAGAAGTAGTTAGGTCTAAGGGAGGGATCCCAGTCATATGTAGCATCTTGCCTAGAAAGGGAGTGGGCAATGAATGGATGTCTAGGGCAATTGATATAAAATGCTGGCTAGACAGGTACTGCAAGGAACTTGCAATCCCATTCATTGATAACTGGGACCTATTCTTTAGCAAACGTGATATGTATGCAAGGGATGGGGTTCATCTCTCTGGGGATGGAGTGGTTGCATTAGCCCATTCAATTTAGAGGGTAATTGATGACTTGTCTAGGAATTTAAACTGATAGATTATAGAGGTATGGGTGTTTGTGGGAAACAATCAGGCTGCAGCATTAGGGTTAAAAACAGTAGTTACCGGGATACTTCAGGGATATGTTTAAAAGACAATATTCAAAATAAAGTTGCTAGTAATGGCAAATCAAATGATCAACAAACAAAGAGAGATAGTAGAGGGCAACGAGTGACTAGCTCCCTTAATACAAATAGTAGGAGTCTAAGAAATAAGTTAGATGAGCTAAGATTACTTGCAAGTGTAGGAAATATATATATTATTGTTATAACAGAGACCTGGTTCAACCTGAAAGATAGAGAAATGCCTTCTGAATGCAACATACAGGGTTATAAACTATTCCACACTGATAGGGTCAACAGGAAGGGTGGTGGAGTGGCGATGTTTGTCAGAGAAAATTTAAATTGTTGTCTTAGACATGATATAAGATTAGAAGCATCGAACACTGAATCTGTGTGGCTACAGTTTCTCGAGGGACGTGACAAATTAATTTTGGGTGTGATTTTTAGGCCCCCAAACCTTGATAGGGAGTGCAGTAAGCTGTTATGGGACGAAATTCATAAGGCATCTAGATATGAAAATGTTGTGATAATGGGAGATTTTAACTTTAGACAAACTGATTGGAACAATATGACAGGAAATCTTGAGTCTAATGACTTTCTTGATACGGTTCAGGATTGCTTTTGAGAACAGGTTATGAAAGAACCCACTAGAGGGAACAATCTGCTTGACTTGGTTCTTGCCAACAAAGATTCACTAATTAATAATCTTGAGGTTAATGATGAGCTTGGGGAAAGTGATCACAAACCACTTAGTTTCAATATATCATGGAATTACCCAGATAACTGCAATCAAATCTCTGTCCCAGATTTTCGCTTGGACGACTTCATGGGACTGAAAAATTACCTGGGTGGGCTAAATTGGGATGTCCTGACTATGGGTCAGGTAGGTTATCTTGGTTGCCAATATGACGTTTTTCAGAGCATAATTCTAGCTGCGCAGACAACTTTTGTTCCGAATAGGGAAATTAGATCTAACAAAAATGAACCCAAATGGATGAACAATATATTAAAACATCTCATTGGTCAAAAGAGAGGCATATATAGGCGTATCAGAAGAGGGAATGGGCAGTTAAAAAATCAATACATTCAATTAAAGAGAGAAATAAAGAAAGGAATAAGAAAAGCAAAAAGGGATTATGAGGCAAAGGTCACAAGAGATTCAAAGACTAACCCAAAAGGGTTCTTTCAGTTATAGAGAAGTAAGATTAGGGACAAGATTAGCCCACTTAAGAGTAACTCTGGTCAGGTCACTGACAGTAATAAGGATATGTGTGAAATTCTCAATTCCTACTTCCTCTCAGTTTTCACCCAGGAAAATACTAGCGATATTCCTGAAATAATAGATTATGTAGAACAGGATAATAAACTATGTACGATTGCGGTAACTAGTGACATGGTCCTCAGAAAAATAGAGAAACTAAAACCTAACAAATCCCCAGGCCCTGATGAACTGTTTGCAAGGGTGTTAAAGGAATGTAAAGAGGAACTTAGCATACTTTTGGCTAATCTTTTTAACATATCACTACAAACTGGCATAGTGCCTGATAAGTGGAAAATGGCAAATGAAATACCTATTTACAAGGCAGGTGACAGGTCCTTGGCTTCGAACTATAGACAATTAAGCCTTACCTCCATTGTGGGAAAATTTATGGAATCGATAATTGCCGAAGCAATTCGTAGCCATCTTGACAGGCACAGATTGATTAATGAATCTCAACACGGTTTTACAAAAGGGCGTTCCTGTCTTACGAATTTACTAACTTTTTTCACTGAAGTGTTTGAGGAGGTAGATCATGGTAATGAATATGATATTGTGTATATGGACTTCAGTAAGGCTTTCGATAGAGTTCCACACCAGAGGCTATTGAGGAAACTTAAGGCACACGGAATAGGAGGAGAAATTTTTTGCTGGGTAGAGGCATGGCTGACAAATAGACAGCAGAGAGTTTGCATAAATGGGGAGAAATCAGAATGGGGGCACGTCACAAGCGATGTTCCTCAGGGGTCAGTGTTGGGCCCGTTGTTATTCACAATTTACATAAACGACATAGATGAGGGAATAAATAGCGACATAAGCAAATTTGCTGATGACACCAAAATAGGCCGTCCAACTCATTCTGTTGAGGACACTAGAGCACTCAAGGATGATTTGAATAGACTGATGAAATGGTCGGAGAAGTGGCAGATGCAGTTTAATATTGACAAATGAAAAGTTCTAAATGTTGGACAGTTAAATAATCATGCCACATATAAACTAAATAATGTAGTTCTTAATACTACTGATTGCGAAAAGGATTTAGGAGTTCTGGTTAGCAGTAATCTAAAACCAAGACAACAGTGCATTAGTGCTCGCAATAAAGCTAACAGAATTCTTGGCTTCATATCTAGAAGTATAAATAATAGAGGTCCTCAGGTTGTTCTTCAACTATATATATCCTTGGTTAGGCCTCATTTAGACTATGCTGCTCAGTTCTGGTCACCGTATTACAGAATGGATATAAATGCTCTGGAAAACGTACAGACGAGGATGACAGAGATGATCCCATGTATCAGAAATCTTCCCTATGAGGATAGACTGATATCGTAGGGGTTCTTAAATGGAGATATCGAGGGTTGAAGGTAGACACACTTGTTGGATGGTAACATATATTGTCAGACTGAGTTGAAGCGAGATGGAGCCCAGCCTTGCCGTGTTCTTGTCTGGATGGTCTGCCGCCGAGTGAGAGGGAGGCAGAGGTACGAACCTACACATGCGCATCCCGTGACGTCACACAAAGTCACAGGTCTACAAGGGATCTCCTATCTAAAGCACATGGATGATACTAATATGCTATGCTATATAACACAGGGATCAGCAACTATGCTGACAGCTCGGTCATGTTACGTATGTCGTCTCGACATACACTACTACCTACAGGCTGAACAGGCAGGCGGTTCTGGGCTGATTCTATACAATAACAAATTCATATATAACTTAGAACTAATGGATGGTATCATAATGGATGTTACAAGATGAGTTTTACGTAATAGGTGTTAACGTAATCACTTTTAACGTAATGCATTACAAACTATAAGAACAAATCATTATACAATATGGATGGAATTGATTGATCAATCTGTATTCATGCACTCTACGGATTCTGAGGAAGAATAAATATATATATATACAAGGTGAAATTAACAGCAAAGGCATCTGGTGCGCACTCAGACTATTACTGTCAATTCTCAGAATACGGAGGGAACGTGAACACGAAAATTTCTGACAACTGATCAGCTAATGACAAAACACACAGTTGATAATTTCATTCATCTCGGACATCTAATTATACAGGCTGTTTACACTTAAACCCAATTCTGCGAGGGTAAGGTTTACGTATGCAGAATGGTTATCATCTCTGGGAGGATCAAATTCCTCTGCAATGGCTAACATATGCCTTGACTGAGGACAGTCTGAACGAGTATCTACAAAAGATACAGCTACAATCACTAGTGACTGTGGAATTACTAACTCGTCTGCTAGGAGTACCCAACTCGGCTGTTCGATACAGTAATTCTTGGCTCATTACAAAGTCACTAATGGGTGCTGGTGGCTTCACAGTAAGAATAAGATCTTCCTGGAGCAGGAATCGAATCACACCAGACCACATGGGATCTGTTCTTTGGGCATTTTTGACATCCTCGACAGTAAATGGAGGATCTGCAGTAACTACACTAACATGTCGCGATAAAGCATCTGCGACTACATTCGACTTGCCAGGTAAATGTTCAAAAGTGGGATTGAACTCTTGGATAGTGAAGGTCCATCTGGCTAACCTTCCAGTAGGCTGTTTATTCTGGAATAAAGGTATCAGTTCTTTCTTACTGGAGGAATGAACAAACTCGGTGGAGTGGATGACTCCCCCCGGTTGAAAAAATTAACGTTATAACACGCAATATGAGCAAGGGAGAACGAATCTACTATCTCAAACTGCAAGCACAGGAGAAAATAAATGAACACGGTCAACAGTGCTGATATTCAATCTGAGTCGCACACAGTGACACGAGGTATCAGCTATAAAGAAATTACACTTACAAACGTTAACAACGTGAAAGTTATTCGAGAAATAACTTCTTACCATGCACTGATTACTGTCAACTAGGATGGGATCACCATCTGAAACACAAGGAACAACAACAGACACTCTAGTGAGAACACTAGCTGTAACAGAGACGTCTTTCTGCAGACAGCATGTCACATCAACAAGAGATGGCATTACTAGTTTCAAGTAATCGTTTTCTGACAAGGCATCCCCTGTGGAGAAACTACTACTCGAACTAGCAGTCATTGCAGGGATAGGCTGTGCACTCAAGGCAGTCTGAGTGTCCCCGGACACTTGAGGCAACGGAACACTATCCTGCAAGTCTGAAGGTGTAGGTGGAACACAGATGGGAGTGACAGAATTACTAGTGCCTGACCGCTCGGCTACGTTAGTAAGTAATTCATGGATCTATAGGAACTTAATCTGAACTTCACATTTCGCAGCACTTTAACAAATCTCAGATACAAGCTGTGAGAACAAACACATTGCTCAAGGGCTAGGTATTGTCCTTCAGTCAGTAAGGGAATATTGGTACTGTGGACTGATTCATATTGACTTTGACTGGCATGATACACTAAGTGAACATTCAAAAGTGACTGGGACATCTTCTCAGTGAAATTACTGAAGGGCATAAGTCAAAAAAAAAAAATAGAGAGAATGACACAGTAAGCTTAAATGGAAGAAAATGCTTAACTATTCTGCATAGGTAATTAAAAGTTGACAGGTCACACAGTAAGTAAAGAACTCACACAAGAAAAATATGCAACTTAACAAACAACACTTTGAAAATCAAGAGAACTTGTACTTTACTCAAATCTAATTTGCTCAACTTTTACTTTAAATTGAATGAATTGCACAGTGAGTTGTCTTTACTTTCAATGCAACAGGGAAATACACAATGAAATGATAAAATGGACTCAATAAACTTGTGCAAAAATGAAACAGAGGCACAATTCACTGAAATAAAATAAAATGACACAGACAGAATAAAATATTATGCACAGAACAGAGCATATGAAACTGCACTGAAATAAACTGTAGCAATATTGCAAATAATTGCTAATCAAAAAAAAAAAAAACACTGCTTAGAATCTCTGCAAGAAAAACTTTAGTGGCAACACAATATTTGCACAAGAATTATTGCAAAATGAATCAATGTGCAATAATAAAAATTATTACACACACAAGAAAAGAAATATATCAAGGAATGAACACTTTAACTCTTAACTGCACTCAAGCAACACTTAACAAGCAAAAGAACAATTTACTCTAAAAGAAGAACTTAAAAATTGCACTAAGAGTGAATTTGTTCAATGAAACATGAAAAATAATAGGTGCTAAAACACAGAACAAAAAGTTTGAATACTAACAGTGATGCAGGACACAACACATCAGCATAAACACAGTACTAGATTTTTCTTGCAATGAAACTTGATGTGTGAAAAAATTTTGTAAAAATGATTTCTTGCTTGCACAAAATAATGGCACTATTGTCTGTGGAAATAAGACAAATTAAACACTGGCTAAACGAAAGAATATGAACACAAGAATGTTCAACACACAGGGAACAAAACAAAAATACACAAATACTGGGAAGAAAAAAAAATTATAGCAGACAACACTGAGTTGTGATGCAGAATGTGAGGTGAAAAATTTACTGAAATACTTTACTGGAATACTAAGAACACTAGGTGATTCTGAAGTGTAAACACAAGTTCTATACTGCTCATGTTGCACACACAACGAAGGAAAAAAATACTAAGCACTTACTTCAAGTGTATAAAAAGATACACAACACAACAGACATAAGATAATGCACGAAAATTAACACTGAATAAAGGAGATTAAAAGAAATTAATGCAATCAGTACATGATAAACACTGAGTCTGATCAAGAGTCACTGAATGTCACTAAGAGAAAAATCACTGGAAACACAAAAGAAATGTCTCAACACTCGCAAATGTCTCTATGAAAAAAAAAATATTATCGCTGTAACGACTTGGTGAAGAATGAGGTTGATGGTAGTGGAGAGTAGGGGATTGTTTATGTGGTCTTGCTGCTGTCCTCTGCACAGGTGATCGTAGAATTGCGCTTACATCGACGAGAGACACACACAGGAGGCTTTTAACGGTGGCACAAAACACACTCTAGCTCTTGACCCCCTATGTGGTCCTTAAAATATGGTGCTACAACCCTTAGTAGTTTACCAAAACACTGAAGTTAGGTGAGTGGGTAATGGCTGAGTGAGGCGTCTGAGGCCGCGTGGTGAGTGTAGTTGGGTTTGTGGGTATAACAGGGCTAAGACCGGCAATGGTGCGACACACGTGGTCGTGGGTGGCTGGGCATATGGGTTGAACGGCGTAAGCCTCACTGAGAACAGCCACACTGCCGCGAAGATAATTCTAAGCCGACTGGCTTAAAAACAACCCACAAAATACCACAACACCACAAGGATGAAAAAGAACACTCAGAATTGCTTGGAGCTTGAATCACAAGCGATGAAGACTACTCACGTGGCTTGCTTGAGTACTGGGGTAAGACACCTGGGTTAGTTGCTAGCTGGATTATCTAACCCTTCACACAGAATAGCTTGATAACTTCTCACGATGAGCACAGCAGGGGTGGAAAGCTGGCTTGGCAGGCAAAAGAACTGGATTGGGTAGACTAGGCTACACTGGGCTTCCTCACCACAGACTGGAAGCTGGCTTATTTTGCAAACTCGGGTCAACCCCTCGGGAGTGATGCAAATAAGCAGATAAACACTAATACAAAGAGACTGACCAGTGAATGGTGTAGAAGCTGGTAGGAGCTTGGGCGGGAGAACTGGCTTGAGGTAGCTGGCTGGCGTTAACCTCGGTAGGCCTACTGGTGACACGAAATGGCCGTCTTGCTGGTCGAAATTTATCTCCAGGAATCGCTGTAATCGTCAGAATTACAGGCTCTCCGATGCCACCATTTATCGTAGGGGTTCTTAAATGGAGATATCGAGGGTTGAAGGTAGACACACTTGTTGGATGGTAACATATATTGTCAGACTGAGTTGAAGGGAGATGGAGCCCAGCCTTGCCGTGTTCTTGTCTGGATGGTCTGCCGCCGAGTGAGAGGGAGGCAGAGGTACGAGCCTAAATATGCGCATCCCGTGACGTCACACAAAGTCACAGGCCTACAAGGGATCTCCTATCTAAAGCACATGGATGATACTAATATGCTGTGCTATATAACACAGGGATCAGCAACTATGCTGACACTGAGGGCCCTGAATCTGCACTCTCTCGAAAGGCATAGAATTAGGGATGATATGATCGAGGTGTATAAATGGAAAACAGGAATAAATAAAGGGGTTGTAAATAGCGTGCTGAAAATTTCCAGCCAAGACAGGACTCGCAGCAATGGTTTCAAGTTAGAAAAATTCAGATTCAGGAAGGATAATGGAAAGCACTGGTTTGGTAATAGAGTTGTGGATGAGTGGAACAAACTCCCGAGTACAGTTATTCAAGCAAAAACGTTGTGTAGTTTTAAAAATAGGTTAGATAAATACATAAGTGTGAGTGGGTGGGTGTGAGGTGGACCTGACTAGCTTGTGCTGCTGGGTCTGGTTCCGTGCTCCTTCCTTGAGTGGAGGCGACCAGACTGGGTTGGTCATTGGGCTAATCTGGGGGGTGTCATTGGTCTAATCTGGGGGGGAGGTCATGGACCTGCTCCGCATTGGTCAGTAGGCCTGTTGCAGTGTTCCTTCTTTCTTATGTCCTTATGTTCTTATGTTTACTATTACTCTTTGTGTTCTATTTGTCAGGAAGTTGTAGATCCATCTACCAACTTCTCCCGTTATTCCTTTATCCTGCATTTTGTGTGCTATTACACCATGATCACACTTGTTGAAAGCTTTTGCAAAGTCTGTGTATACTACATCTGTATTTTGTTTATCCGCTGCAGCGTCCAGGACCTTGTCATATTGATCCAGTAGCTGGGACAGACAGGAGCGACCTGCTCTTAACCCGTGTTGTCCTGGGTTGTGCAACTGATGGGTATCTACGTGGTTGGCTATCTTGCTTCATAGAACCCTCTCAAAGAGTTTTATGATACGGGATGTTAGTGCTATCGGTCTTTAGTTTTTTTGCAATTGTTTTACTGCCACCTTTGTGGATAGGTACTATGTCTGTTATTTTTAGTGTGTGTGTGGGATGACCCCTGTGTCCATGCTCCCTCTCCATAAAATGCTGAAGGCACGCAATTGGGACTTCTTGCAGCTTTAGATGAACAGAGTTCCACGAGTCTGAGCCTGGGGCAGAGTGTATGGCATTAATTGCCTCTTCAAAATCTTGTGGAGTTATAATAATATCCGAGAGTTTTGGGCTGACCAAATTTTGGGTTTCGTTCATGAAGAATTCATTTAGAATGTCGACCCTTAGAGTGGGCAGTGGATCGCTGAACACTGAGTCATATTGGGACTTCAGTATCTCACTCATTTCTTGGCTATCATCTGTGTATGTTCCATCCTGCCTAAGCAGGGGCCCAATACTGGATGTTGTTTTTCCCTTAGATTTGGCATAAGAGAAGAAGTATTTTGGGTTTTCTCAATTTCCTTTATGGCTTTTAGTTCTTTCTGTGATTCTTGTCTCCCATAAGATTCCTTCAGCTTAAGTTCGATATTTGCAATTTCATTGACTAGTGCTTCCCTTCGTATTTCAGATATATTGACCTCACTCAGCAGCTCTGACTCTTCGCCTTTGTCTGTACGGGGAACATCTCTATCTTTCTAGTTTACATCTTCTCTTTTTATTTCTTAATGGAATGTGTCTTGAGCAGAGCTCAAGAACCACAGAATTATTTTTTTCAAGACAGATGTTCGGGTCCGTATTGTTTAGGATATCTTCCCAGCTTGTTTCATTTAGGACATGGTTTACTTGGTTTTCGTTATTGAAATTGAATTTTGTGAAGAAACCTTCATAATTGCTCACATTTTGCTGGTTCGGAGCCCTGTGCATACATGTCTGTACCTCTATTATGTTGTGATCTGAGTGAATTGTCTTTAATACAGTTATATTACGTATCAAATCATCATTGTTAGTGAAGATGAGGTCCAGCGTATTTTCTAGTCTTGTAGGCTCTACTATTTACTAGTTTAAGGTGAATTTGGTGCACAGATTTAGTAGTTCGTGTGTGTGTGAATTTTCATCTGAGTTGCCTCCCGGGGTGATCTCTGCTAAAACATTGTTTGCTATACTCCTCCATTTTAGATGTCTCAGGTTGAAATCTCCTAGTAGTAAGATGTTTGTGGCAGAAGTTGGGAGATTTTCCAGACAGTCGTCAATATTCTCAAGCTGCTCCTGGAATTGCTGGGAAGTTGCATCTGGAGGCTTGTATGCTACCACAATGACAAGGCTTTGGTTTTCGATCTTTACCGTCAAAACTTCAACTACATTTTTTGAGGTGTTTAGTAGTTCTGTGCAAATGAGCAACTCTTTGACTTACAGACCAACTTCCCCTTGTTGCCTGTTTAGTCTGTCGCATCAGAATAGGTTATAAACTGGGATTCATATTTCGTTGTCATAATGATCTTTTATGTGGGTCTCTGTGAATGCTGCAAACATTGCATTTGACTCCTTGAGCAGTCCCTTGATGTAAGGAATTTTGTTGTTTTTTTGACAGCTTTAGACCCTGTATGTTTGCGAAGACAAATGTCGTATTGGTGGAATTTAGGGGGATTTTATTTGCTGACTCTGATATCTGTTGTTCTGAGGTAGAGGTCAATATCCGTGCTTCTGCTCCAGAAGTGTTTTTAGGTGGTGTAGGATTATTGTAATTTTTTGCCAGTCTTTTCTCCCTTCTAGCCCTAAAAACCTCAGTCCCTGGAGAGGTTGTGGCTCCTCTCTTTAGTTTCCTATAGTCTGGCTGGTCTATGTCTTCTAGTCCCCTTTAGATGATGTGCCTGGCAGTATACATTGTAGCATTTTCTTTCATGGATTGATGAGTGACACATTTCTGGGTGAAATAAGTTGCAAGAAGGGAAGTTGCACTCTCCAAGTGTCATGTGGGTGCGGCATTTTTTGGGATGGTCATGGGTGCATGTCCTACCTGTTTTAGCAGATATACCGTGGCTGCAAATACCCAAGGCATAGTATTTAAATAGATTGTACTGCTGTTTGCTAGGATTTATTGTAGCTGTGTTCACTGCTGGTGCATTTATTTTTCCTGTTTCCTCTTTATCTTTCACCCCTGTATGGACATCAGTGCTTCCACCAGGTTTTGGTGGTAGTGTGTCGACACTATTCCCTGAGGCATTATTCCATTTTGATCCATATACAGCAGCATTTCTATTTTGAACCTCTGTGGACTGAATAAGGTTGTCTTCAGTGTCCTCCAGGACAACACTATTACCTTCACGAGCTCTATCTTCTAAGACATCACTAGGACTCTCTGGAGCACTTTCCTCCAGAACAACACTAGCACCCTCAGCACCGTCCTCCAGGACAGCACTAGCCCCCTCAGGAGCACTGTCCAAGACATCCCCGTCCCTACCACCCATCTTTTTTTCCCAGCTGTCATACCATGCTGACATGTCTTTCAAGAAAGATGTTTTACTGGTGTTTTTGTCTTTTAATGTAGATGTCATTTCCTCATACAGGTGTATCTCGTTTGGGCAGACCCAAAAACATCTCTCTGAGTTCGTCAAGTGTGGACACTAGTTTAAAATCCCTGCATATACTATGAGACCATTGACCACGCAGATGGCAAGCAATCCAGGCCTGTCTTCGTCCCTTACCCTTTCTGCAGACTACACAGATCTTCATGGTAGTGTTTATATTAGCAATACAAGACAACTTTCCTAGCTAGCTGGTCTATAATTCCCCGATGTGTTCAATTTTTTGTAACATTTCTTCTGATTTGGCTTTATTTCCAACGAAACCATTTGAATCCGCCCGAATCCGGCTTTATTTCCACAAAAAGTGTTTGAATCCGCCCGAATCCAGCAAACTGGAAGAATCCAGTTAGTGGATCACTGCATATTTTTTTTCTAATAAGCACCTTAACAGTGGGTCTGTCTATCTGTATTGGAACTAATTGTTGTAGTTACTGTTTGAGTGTTTGATAGGGCGCGTAGAGCCCCGTCAGTTAGTGAAACCAGTGGAAGGATACATTGTTATCAACGAATCCGTTTGAATCCGTCGTTGGATGAAACCGGGCACATCCGGATTAGGCTCACTGGGTGATTTTGGACTAACTCATAATTACAGATAAAGTTTGTAGTAGAACTGAAATAATTTGTGTAAATGGTTTGGAAACCGACAAGATGATAAATGAGACTGGTATCTTTATTCTGGAAACCTATTATCAACCAGTGGCTTCTTCATTCGAATACAGAAAAAAGCGGTGGAAGATGAGTTTGAAGTAATCAGTCGCACAGCCTGAAGTTGATTTGTTCAGTCCATAAATCCTGATAAAGATACAACAAATGCACGAAGAAGAGGCTTATATTCTGTAAACAGGTGAGGAAAGCAGTGGTAGGCGGAGTCGCCAGTGAAGAAAATCACGAGTGGAAGCAGATTGTGCCCATAGGTTAGGCAAACTTAGAGTTCTCTGCATCAAGACCCTAAGATGTTGCTGTGTCTCATCTTCCTCCGTTCTTTTCTATATTGGACAGAAGAAGTTAGTCGCTAGTGATACGTTTTCAGAATAAAGATTTCAAAATGATGTCCAAGTGTCTCGTTTATCACTAGTCGGTTTTCCAAACTATGCAAATTCTGTCAGATACAACATCTTGGGAACTTGATGCAGGTAATTCTTGTAAGCTTGCCTAACCTATAAGCATGACCTACTTCCACTAGTGTTTTCCTCCGCTGGTGATTCCGTCTTCCAATGCTTTAACCTCATCTGTCAGCATATGCTGTACTTTTATTACGTTTGTTGTACTAAACACATCGACTCAAGGCTGAGGGACTAATTATCTCAAACTTCTCATCTTTCAATGTTCTTCTCTGTATTGAACTGAAGAAACAACTGACTGATTAAATGTTCCTAAAATAAAGATACCCAAAACGTGGCACAAGTCTCATTTATCAGAACTGATACAGGCTGAGTAACTGGAAGGACAGAACTACTGACTGTACAAGAGAAAGATTTTAGAAATGGAATGTGAAGTATCGTTCAAGTATTTTCATTATCAATCTTTCCTGCTGCAAACCCTCCGTTCATCATGGTGATGGTGCAGCAGCATGGTGATGGTGCTGCAGCATGGTGATGGTGCTGCAGCATGGTGATGGTGCAGCAGCATGGTGATGGTGCAGCAGCATGGTGATGGTGCTGCAGCATGGTGATGGTGCTGCAGCATGGTGATGGTGCTGCAGCATGGTGATGGTGCTGCAGCATGGTGATGGTGCTGCAGCATGGTGGTGGTGCTGCAGCATGGTGATGGTGCTGCAGCATGGTGATGGTGCTGCAGCATGGTGGTGGTGCTGAAGCATGGTGATGGTGCTGCAGCATGGTGATGGTGCTGCAGCATAGTGATGGTGCAGCAGCATGGTGATGGTGCAGCAGCATGGTGATGGTGCTGCAGCATGGTGATGGTGCTGCAGCATGGTGATGGTGCTGCAGCATGGTGATGGTGCTGCAGCATGGTGATGGTGCTGCAGCATGGTGATGGTGCTGCAGCATAGTGATGGTGCTGCAGCATGGTGATGGTGCTCACAGTGATGGCTGAAATAGTGTTAATGGAACAAATCATGGCATTAGGTGGTAACGATTGTTTCCACCTACAGACAAGGTGTTCCGCAAACATTTGTGATGATAATGGTGGTGTTGGTAACGATGGTAATAACAGGATAAAGTAGTTATGACGACGCAGGAGGTACAGCAGACGTTTAATGCAGGAGGGTAATGAGGCAAGGGAGGTGTTACGATAATACCAGCTGGGAGCGGCCTTCATGACGTCAGTGGATAATGTCGGACATGTTAATGTGCACCTCCAACACTGTTGTTCACAGTGAGAGCACTGCTGTTCATGCTGTCAATACTGTTGTTCACAGTGAGAACACTGCTGTTCACAGTGTCAATACTGTTGTTCACAGTGAGAACACTGTTGTTCACAGTGTCAATACTGTTGTTCACAGTGAGAACACTGTTGTTCACAGTGTCAATACTGTTGTTCACAGTGAGAACACTGTTGTTCACAGTGTCAATACTGTTGTTCACAGTGTCAACACTGCTGTACACATAAGCCACATTTTCTAATTATCATCAGGATCACTTCAATTATTGAAGGTTACCCCAACTGTTACCTTACCACGACAAATAACGTTTGTCACAAGGAACACTTCTGTTGATTGCCTGGATCACAACAAGGACAAGTTAAGTCGTTCACCAGTACCATAATTGTTGTTCATCAATGTTTCTAATGTTATTCACTAGAATAAGTAATGTCGATCAACAGGATCACTTCCGTTCTTAGTAAGTACCAAAATAGTTCATCAGCACCTCGACTGGTATACATCCAGGACCATAACTGTTATTCTCCAGAACCTCTGCTGATCACTTGGTACTACATTTGTTCACCATTACCCGTACTGATGTTCACTAGGATCACTCTTGTTATTCACTAGGACCACCACTACTGTTTTTCACGAAAACGACTTACGTTATTCACCAGCACCACTATTGCCCGGAAGGTCCACTACTGTTCTTACCAGCACCATTATCATTATTCAGTAATACAACTATTGTTGATCACCACCGCTTCTACAGTAGTTCACAACACCACTGTTGCCATACCCAAGGGACCACTTCACCTGTAAACTGTAATTTTGAAATCATTTGATCCAGCAGTCCATAGGTCACCAACATGTGATGCATACCTTACCTAGGCATGTAAACCGACATGTAAACCGACATGATTAACATTTTAAAACATACACACCGGGAAAATTTGATGCACCCCACACCAACTTAACTCGCTTCTCTCTTTTATGTGGTCAGAGAAATAACCTCTACTTGCCCACTGCTAAACAAGAGCAGATATGTGATCTACACATTACATTACATATATTATTTACAAACGGGTTAATGCCTCTGCAACCACATTCTCTATTCCCTTCACATAATGAATCACCAAGTTGGAAATATATAACCTATCTAGTGAGTTTTTGGTTGTGCGTCTTCATTAGACGAAGGAAACTTAGTCACTGTAGACAGTAACAGTGTGAGAAGTGACTGATATATGTATAAAAAGGTGCTGTGTACCCAACACCAAAGTTAGAATTTTATTTATTGTGGCAAAATTTTGTTGATATTTAAACTCGGACGAGTAGTTCATAGTAACAACTCTACGACTCTAGCAACAATAGGAGAAACATCAATATAACCGGCATCCCTTTGCAAAACCCTGGCTGTGTAAACCAAGTTTATTCGTTTATAAAACTCTTCTGACTTTTCATGTCCCACACAAATCTCAAGTATAGAAAGAGCCCAGTTGGCATTACAGACAAGATGCCACTGATACACAAGGTCATGAAAATCACATAACCTGCCGCAGGCTCCCACCAGCAATAAGGGGCATTACGGGAAGACCCCTGGTTGTCTTCAAGAGGGAGCTGGACAGATACCTAAAGACGGTGTCGGATCAGCCGGGCTGTGGTTCGTACGTTGGATTGCGTGCGACCAGCAGTAACAGCCTCGTTGATCAGGCCCTGATCCAGCGGAAGGCCGGGTCGTGAACCGGGCCGCGGGGGCGTTGATCTCCAGAATGCCCTCCAGGTAGACTCCAGGCATGTCTAGTTTATTTACGAATTTTGTTACCCATACTGCGGCAGTTAGTGTACATCCTCAGGGTGCCATCCGGTTTGAGAACCCTCAAACAAAATATTTTTTTCCATTCACCACTGTTCAAGTAAATTCAACCCACACAGTGCCTATTGAATTTGCTGAACTTCACTAACATTTATTCAAATTTTAAGAAAGTGATTAGTAAACACTCATTATCCTGTTTTCCCATCTCAATTCTTAAATGTTCTCCTATGGAAATCTGTAAAAAAAATCAGAACCTGACACACAAATTTCTCTGACATAACCGCTTGGTCGTATGCTGCCTAAACTTCACCTGGTAATACTTCCTCAAAGAAAATTTTATTCATTTGTTCAACTCTGCAAAAGAACCATTTGTTAAATCTGGGATAGCCGCCTCCGTAATGGCTGACAACCGAATAGCTTTCGGGGCTTCACAACCTTCCTGAGCTTCAATCAGCTGCTGTAGAGTATTCACTCCCATGCCAGCACCCTGAACCCCACTCAAACTGGGTTCCATCTGGACCGGTTCATCCTGCTCTAAGTCTCCCGCAGGCCAGACTCAGTGGACAGGTTATCCAAGCCAATCCAGGCCCAGTTGCTCTAGTTTTTTTCGTTAAAAACTAGTAAGACAGGGTCTCTCCAAACTAAATAGTCTTCACTCTCGGAGACCCAAAACATTATTACCTAAAAGTAGACCCGCACTTTCAACAGGCAGGTAACCAGACTGGCACGCAGACTCCACTCACAACTTTTGAACTGGAGTCCAGACAGTGGATCCTGTATTCCTTGTAGAAAAACATTCAACCCAGTGTAGATATCATCCATCACTGGTAAATACACCCCAGCACAAAAGAATAAAAGTATTACATCCGTCACTTAAAGACATAACACCTTCTAACCTACCTTCATGTTGGTACTAGACCGCTTTGGACTTATTGAAAAACCTTAATCCGAGGATCCAAAGCAGTTGGATTTTCTGGAGCATTTTTAGATAAAACTTAAATACTAGCTACAGCTTGTGTGGCTGGGACACTTACCTAAACATCTTTCTGCAGTACTGCTGTTGATTGCCCTTTATATTTCAATAAGTGCAATAATAAGCTTTTTAAGGTTCCATGGCCATTTGGAGTAGACTGGGGCCCTTGGCCCTGGAGAACTGGGCTTTATCCTACGTTTCCCTGTTTTCTTGACCCTGGAGCTGCTGACTTACCATTTCCCTGGACAGGTACTTGAGAATTAGGCGTGTAACCCTGGGTTCCAGGATTCTGGTCGTAAGTAGGTTTAAAACTAGTGGCGTTGTGTGGCTTAAAAAAAAATTTGCTTAACTTTTAAAATTTCTTTCTCCTACTGGTTGGTGGAGAAAATTATAATTAGCATGTTCTGGGCGATAATTACTTCCTTATTTTTTTGTTGACTGAGAACATATCACCCAGCTCCAAGGCATGGCTAATATTATTTAAATACTTACGTCACAAGGTACACTGTTTAAAAGATCCCCTAATAAAATTAAGGTAATTAAATCAGGGAACGGATGGGACTTTAACTATAGCAAGTGAGTCCTAACACTCACAAGCCAGTGCGTTAACCTGTGAGTTTTAGGAGTCACTATGGGTTCAGGCTCCACTTGTTAGGTGATTTGTTTACGATCGTGTTATTACGATTTCGTGAATCATAACAGAGGCTTTAAAGGGATTTGACAGAGCTACGCTGGTGTGGGATTCGTCGCGTAAAACTTGCATTTTTGGTCACAGTGGTGGCTCATGCTAACCTCCAGTTGGTGTGTAGAAATATACCTACTTGGCTGAATTAACCCCACGGCCAGGTGACCCAGTGGTTAACAAACTGGCCTGTGAGCTTCAGGACTTACTTGCCATGGTTTCAAACCCCACCTGTTCCCTGATTTGCTTGTAATCGTGTAATAATTACCAGCCACATCTTTGAAGCGACACCACTAAATCAGTAGCGACATCGTCTCATATCCGTGTTCTGCCAAAGTCGGATCTGCCTGAAACTTCAGTCCACTTAAAACTTCTTCTTATATCTCTCTGGCAACATCTCATAAGCAAGCAAAACAACCTCCTTCACTTTCTCATAATCTGAAAATTCATGCTTATTTAGAGAACTAGCTGCTTGTATCCCTCTGCCAGTTAACTGGGTTTGTGCTAATGTTGTCCATTCATTATTTGGCCACAGCTGTGACTTCGGAATTTTCTCAAATAACGGGGAAATATTGTCCGGGCGTTTCTCCAAAAATTGGGGAGAAAGTTTTCTAGATTTCTTCAAACTAAATAATATTGTAATTTTTCGTGTCCTCTGCTGAGAAGCAAACTCTCTCTCTCTTTCTCTCTTTCTTATGTCCTAAGGATTGCTAACTGCTTTTCCTTCTGGTGCTTCATACATTCAGTTCTCTTCAGGTCTTTTTATTTCCGAATTTGGGCTATTTTAACCTTAAACCCTCGGCTTCATTACTCGCATTATGTGGAGTGGGAAGTTAACTAGGAGAGTCTTCTCCAAGACCTCTGTTACCACTAGAATTTCTACTGCTTCCAGACATTTTGAAAATATTAGAAAATTTTTAGAGAAAAGCCTGCTTAATATTACAACAGAAAACTAACGATGGAAATAAATCACAAAATAACAAATCACAAATTTTCAAGGACACAGCTTACCATCTTCCCGCCCAGAAATTGTTATACAAAAATATATTACATTCATAGGGAATTACTGTCTTGAAATAACTCCCAAATAAAATCAGGCAGAAAAATACTTTTTAATTACACCTGAAGAAACGTTAATTATTATTATTTACTGTGAATATTTTTATTGTAAGTTCCTCCTGTGATCAAACACTTCTTGGAACCACCCGAGGCTTAAGGTCTCCCTAAATTAAAAATAAATATTGACCCTTCCAGGTATTAAAATTTAATTATCACAAGTGTTTGATAATTCTATCAGACAAATTCCTATGTTAGTGGCGACGTAGGAAGTTAATGGGGCCCCAGGAAGTTAGTGGGGCCCTATGAAGTTAGTGGGGCCTTAGGAAGTAAACACTATCTAGGGGGTAAACTCATTGGCTTTAATTACACAAAAATATTAAAATAAAACCACCCAGGGGTAGAAATCCCTTATAATCTCACATACAGAGCTAAACTGGTGGCCAATACCGTGATTTATCAATCAACACAGGTCTGGCCATCAAGGAAGGCCAAATAAACTTTCATTTAAGAAAATAAGCATAAATTATTACAAACAGTATATACAACACAAAACCGCCATACTCTACCTCACTACCATTAACAAAACCTTAGTTTACTCAAGAAAAGTCTTAGCAAATGATTAAAATAAAGCTGATAATAAATTACTATGGCCAGCGTCCCCTACCAGGCTGGTAAACCCTCTATTTTTGTGTTCTCTTCTTCCTTCACACACACCCCACTTAAGCATCAGGGCCAGGCACCTCTTAGGCCCTACGTGAGCATTCAGTAAACACATTATAACTTACACCCTGAGCATCACCACAAACTATCACTCACAAAGCCACTTATCTTTGACCTCGCCGACATCTTTCCAACTCTTCCTCTAGTGACAGTGTGATTTCACTCATCAAACGTGTCCACAAAACGCCGACATTAGTTTAGCTCTTTTCCACGTTATAAACACCATATTTTATTTTCCCCAATTAAAAATAGTCATTACAACACTGCAGGAGCATGTAGAATATGGAACACAATACGTTCTCTGCAGGCATTTAATAAAAACAGAATGATGAGTATTGTTAACCGGGTCTAGCCATGACAGTGCCAAGTTTTAAAACTGACTAGGTCAACAGTGGGCAAGACGGAAGGTGACCCATGCGCAATAAGTCCATGACGTCACGTGGTGTAACTGTCGACTCTGGCAGATGATCTCTGCTCACCTGTGACCTCACGTCCAACCTGCTACTCCTCATTTTCTTGTGTACAAATAAGCTTCTGGACAAATGCTTCTGCTTTAGGCTACGATGATGGACTGATAACATCAATTTACGTTTCTACTTTATCTTCCACCATTGTTGATGTCTCTAGGAGTGTGATTCATCTTTGTATTCGACTGATGAAACCTGCAGCGCAGGAGAAACGCTTCATCAATATGGATTCCTAGCGTTGCACATGTATCTTACTTATCATGACCCTGC
>NC_091313.1:45202484-45222484 GCF_038502225.1 Cherax quadricarinatus | reverse complement strand
TGGAAGAGAAAGAGGTAGCCACCCAGAGCAGTCTCAAAACTTGCCAACACAGTCCCAGGAAATTTCCCTCCAAGTATATAACCATCAGTCTTACCAGCAGCAAAACTTACAGAGAAATCAGCTGCTGAATCAGCAGAGAAACACACGGGGTACAGAAAATAGGAGACCACCCTTTCAGGCACCTAGACAGTGCTACCGCTAACACTAGAGGGGTGAGGGCAAACCCCTGACAACTGTCTGCCAGGCGCAACTACAGCCACAAAAGGAGGCATAAAAAAATCATTGTCATTACAAAAAGAAACTTTACAGACAAGATCATCATCTCCTTAGACCATAAAGCTACGTCCCTACGTCTTACCTGTCTTGCTCTTAACATAAACATGAGAAGTCAGTCTATCAGCATCCTGCCTGAAAACACCAGAAGCTTCATTACCATTGTCAGGGAGTTCATGCACAATTTCGTGAACACTTTTCATGACATGAATGCTGTTGTTGAGACTTTTTTGGATGACAGGACTTGCTAGAATTGTTGGTTACACATAATGGATGAGAAGAGACGGGAATGGACAATGAGGAGGCATTTGCGTATGCTTTTTTAAATGTGTATATGGCCAGCCCACTGACATTGCTATCTCTAATCACTTGGAAAGGATGTTCTTCAACCTCTGCATAAACACTAGTGCCTCCCTACTAGCATGTGCAGTGTACAGTTTCCAATGGCAGTAAACAGACCCCATCAATTTCCCAACGGAAAATGTGGACCCCTTTCTGCTTCAACACAAAAGGCAACATTTCATAATCGTTGGTGACCTCAGCAGCCATTTTATACAAAGAGATTTTAAAGATCTTGCATTGTTTGTCACGAGAAACAGTGTTGATTTCTCTACTCACGCCTCTTGCTCCTCCCTTGAACCAGTAATGAGTGATCTATCTGAAGACATAGTTACTTGTCAACCCCTTGTCTATGTTGAATCATCTGACCACTTGGCACTCTTTACGACGCTAATGATTCCAAGAAAATGAGAAGAAAAACTTACTCACATAACTTGGCTGTGGAAAAAGAAATACTAGCTGGCTATCTTCTCAGAGCTCGCCGCCTCAGATTGGAAAGCTCTTTTCTAAGGTTACGTTATTAATTAAGTGAATACCTTCACTGAACATATCCTTAATCTCCAATACAAATATATCGGTCAACAGCAGATCAGTTTTGGTTCAGCTTTCGTTGCTGAGAGGCCACTACTGCTAAGTACAAAGCTCGGAGAAAGTATAAGAGGCATCCCACTATCTATAACAGGAAAGCCTGTTAGTAAATGTAAGAAGTCCAAAAGTGGGTCATATCTAGATGGGAGGCTGACACCAAAAGAACACCGACATTAGGTAATGCGCCCCAAAACGTAGTGGTCTTTGTTCAAGGACCAACAAGATTATTCACCTGATGAAATTATTCCACCTCTAAATCGGAACGATTGGAAAACTTCTACTCTCAGTCAGGGAAAAGTTGACCTCTTTTCTGAACACTTTGCTGCCAAGATGCATCTTCCTAATCCAGCAATAGAAATTCCTGTGCTGGCTCCAGGAACTGTGTGAAAGTTGGCAGAGGTGACAATAAGGCAGGATGAAGTATATCTGGAAGTATATCTGGAAAGAGTCAATTGTAATCCATGTTCAGAAAAAAAGATGAGCAGAGCGGAAATAAGCAACTACAGACTAGTGTCAATTCTGTTAATCACTGGCAAGATTCTTGACACAATAATCTCACGGCAGATGATAGAGTTTATCTGGTATCACTCACTCGTTTGTGAACCTCGGTATGGCATAAGAAAAATTCACTCTGCTGTAGATCTGCTGTTAAACGTCTCCACTATGTGGCATCAGTCACTAGATGAATCCAAGATCAGCTGTGTAGCAGCACTGGATATAGCTGGTGCTCTCGACAGAGTATGGCACCAGGGACTCTTTGCAAAACTGCTAGCACTAGAAGTTGCTGATTCTACACTATGCCTCCTTCCAGACTGATCTCAAAGAGTAGTTCTTAATGAGAGAACGTCAACTTGACACTATACTAATGCCAGTGTTCCACAGGGAAGTGTTCTTGGGCCATAGTAATGGAATGTATACTAAAGTTACCTTCTTCAACTCACTCCAGAATTACATACAAATGCAGAATACTGAACTCTAACATTTACTTATCCAAGGGTGGAAATACCACCTGCTCTCAATTGCATCAATCACAGGCTTACAGCTATATCAGCTGGGGGCCGTAATGGTAATGCTGGAGCAGTAGTTAAAATGACTGGAAAAGTGTTCGAACGCTTGGAGTAAAATTTGATTCCAAACTGACTCTGAAGGTCCAAGTAGTGAATATCGCAAACAAAGCGGCCAAAAAGCTTACAGTACATAAGTATAATATATCTCGCATCTACTCAACAATAGAGGTTGTAAGACAATGACCAAGGCACAAGCAGCACTCTCACACCTTGAAAATGCTCTAATTTCTCAAATTGCCTGTCACCCCCCGTCTCACCTACGACTTCTTGACAGAACTGAGAACAGGAGATGACTCATCTCTCGTCTGGACCCGGCCTGAACAGATTTATTATTTTAGCAGAGTCTTCAACACCGCAGGGATGTGGGTGACCTTACTATTATGTAGAGACCAATGTTGTTAAGATACCACACATGGCTATACTCTGAGATCATATACTAATAGAATGACTCGAGTCTGGAACATTTTCTCTTAGTATTATAACATCGATGAAATGAAGTCAGTTGACCAAACTGACTTTATTTCATCACTGGCCCACAGATGTCTCATAATAATCAAAATGTTTTCAAATGAACTGACAAAGGTAACAGCTGTTACCTGGTAAATAAAGATGGGAACTCATAGCCAATCCCTCCAAAACCATTATGTTAATAAAAGAAAAGGAAAAAAAAAGAATGACCGACAGACGGAGAAAAGGGAAACAGGAAAGGGAGTAGGAGAGAGAGAGAGAGAGAGAGAGAGAGAGAGGTTGTTTGAGGGAAAGGTCAAAACTTCATAATTCGCTCACATCTCTCTCTCCTCTTTCCCATGATTTCTTAACTTGGAAGTGGAAGTGATGGAGCAAGATCCCGGAGGTCATCCCCGCTATCCAAACTTTCCCGTGTTGTACCTCAGAGTGCACTCATCCCTGGACTAACTGCCGGGTGCTTTTGTATGCTGCTCAGGGCAGGTAGTAATGCCCTTGACGGGTAACACACATACTCTCTCTCTCTCTCTCTCTCTCTCTCTCTCTCTCTCTCTCTCTCTCTCTCTCTCGTATCTGTTTCAACTCGGTCTTAATGAAATCGTACCAGAAGCTATGGTCGGTGAGAAGGTGGGGGACGTCCATGCACAACGCTTAATTATCCTTCACTATTTATCTCAGTCATAATATATTAATTAAATCCTTCTAGAAAGTACAAATATTCACACTGAATCAATTTCTGCCACACCCGCGCTGGTGTCGTTAGAGGAGAATGGATGACGGCCTGTTGTGTGCTCTTCGTTTGACACTCCAAATGGCAGCCAATAAGTTAAATATCCATTCGGGTCATTCTAACGGTGGTGTGAGTTCTGAGAGTCGGTGAGGTTGTTGCTTTTCGGTGGATCATTGGATCGTGATGTCATTGCTAAGGAGCCAGAGAGTGAGTTTGCTTTTTTTCCTTGGGTCACCCTGCCTTGGTGACCAACGACTAGTGTTAAAAATATAATTAATCTACCATCACTAACAAGGCTGGATATTATGCATGCATACACACACACACACACACACACACACACACACACACACACACACACACACACACACACACACACACACACACACACACACACACACACACACACACACACACACACACACACACACACACATATATATATATATATATATATATATATATATATATATATATATATATATATATATATATATAAACAGTAGTACGCAAATTAAATAAGACAGGAGTAAATTTTGTGATTATCTCATAATATGTCTGTCTCCAGCTTAATTAATGTAATTGGGTTTTCTTTTCAGAAGAGTTTGCTACCAATTTCTAGCAACCATCCAGCTTTGTTACCCTGCTACTCTCGTCAGTGCTACAACAGCTGTTGTTCTGTAAGGTTATTTCTGCAAGCAGGCGTGCTCTGTAAGTGTTTGTGGTTTCCCCAAATTCTCCCCTTCAATTCAAGATTACTGCATGCAAGTATTGCAGCTCTTCGAAAAAAAATCATCATTTCAGTATCAGACACATCGCTAAAAATTTGAGCCTAGCAAAATCAAATGTTGGTTGGATTGTGAAGAGAGCTGATGACACTAGTGATTGTGGGATGCTGCATCGAGGAAGATGTTGAAAAAAAACGCAACACCTCACAATGACAAGGTTATCATAATAAATAGTATGAAGGATCCTGCGAAAACCAGGAAAGATCTAGAGAGAGATTTGGCTTCTTATATCGTAAATGTTGATTCTTCAACTGTTGGACGAAGGGTCCTTGAAGTTGGCAGAACTGCCAGCAAGCTGGTAAAGAAACAGTTATTGACTGATGCTATGAAGAAAAAAGAAACTGCTGCAGTGGGCACTCTTATCATAAGGGATGGACGACAGATGAATGGAAAAAAGTTATATTTTCAGACGTGGCACATTTTGAAGCACATGGTTACAAATCAGTGGTAGTAAGACGAGCAAAGGAGAACTTCTTCAGGATGGACATATTCAACAAGTGACAAAACTCCCACTAAATATGTTTTGGGGTAGTTTTACTGCTAAAGGTTCCTGGACGATTTGTTATTGTTGAGGGAACGATGAGCAGTGACAAATAAAAGGTAATCCTGGCAACTCGTGAGACTTTCCTGATCGAGAAGGTATTTTCCAGCAGGATCTTGCACCATGTCACACTTCCAGAAAAATGCTGACATTCTTTGAAGAGAGTGGATTAAGCGTTCTAAATTGGCCTGGAAACTTTCATGACCTCAACCCAATTGAGAATCTATAGGCAATAATCAAAGCAGGATCACATAAAAGGACTGTTCAACCATGGAGAAGCTAAATGCTGCTGTTATTACGATTTGGTACCACCATGAAGACCTTGCCAAAATATGTTCACCATTGGTTGATTCTATGACAAAGTGTGTAGCAATGCTTATAAACGCAAAGGATACTCATATCTCTTTCTTAATCAATTATCTGTCATATCATTGCCTTGTATTTTTCAAATAAACATTAATTTTCCTAATAAATGTCTTATTTCATCACTGTCTCAATTAATAAGTACACTACAGCATATATGTCAGTTAAACAGAAGGATGGACATGGGACGCGAACAGCGGTCCATAAATTGACAGCCCAAAGCTTTACCGCCTCCATCACTGGTCTTTTTATAGGAAGGAATCGGAGCTACTAGTGCTTACTATACTATAGTACATCAGAGGCATCATCTGTTAACAAGCTAATTCCTCTCTTTAACCCAGAAGCTTTAGAAGATCTACTCTTGTCTCCCTCAAGGCCATAGCACTACTGAACTCAAATTAAGTTGTAATAAAGAACTGTCAGTGAATAAACAAAAGGGTGAACGGAGGTCGACAACAATCAGTTTGTAGACCTCATCGGACTCTCAATTTATGGACTGAGGTTCGCGCCACCTCGTCCATCCTTTTGTTTATCTCCGCCCTGGCAGAGCTACCAAAGTACTATATATTTTTATGCAGAGTGTGCAGGTTTAAATCCTATTATGTATATATTAGTAGTAGGTTGGTAGAGAGCAACCACCCAGGGAGGTACTACCGTCCTATCAAGTGAGCGTAAAACGAAAGCCTGTAATTGTTTTACATGATGGTAGGATTGCTGGTGTCTTTTGTCTGTCTCATAAATATGCAAGATTACAGGTACGTCTTGCTAATTCTACTTACACATAGGTCACACTACACATACATGTACACGTTTATTTAAACACACTCATCTGAGTTTTCTTTGATTTTATCTTAATAGTTCTTGTTCTTATTACTTTTCCTTTTACATGCATGGGGAAGTGGAATAAGAATCTTTCCACCGTAAGCCATGGGTGTTGTAAAAGTCAACTAAAATGCCGGAAACAATGGGCTAGTAACCCCTTTTCCTGTAATGATTAAAGAAGAAAATTGTCAAAGTGGGAAGTCTGAATGTGCGTGGATGTTGTGCGAATGATAAGAAAGAGATGATTGAAGATGATGGGAGAGTTTCAGTAGAGAGAAATAAATGAGATTATGTCAGGGGTTTCAAAAAGAGTTAGAGCTAAAGAAGGAGTAGCAAGGATAAGCTATGGCACGTAAAGAGGGAGTATAAATGTATTAATTCAAGGATTATGTGGAGTAAAATAAAGGTTGGATGTGAAAAGTGGGATATAGTAAACGTATGTGCACCTCGAGAAGAGAGAAGTATAGAGGAGAGAGAGAGATTTGGGGAAATGTTGAGTGAATGCGTGGGGAGTTTTGAACCAAGTGTGAGAGTACTTGTGGTTGGGGATTTCAATGCTAAAGTGGGTAAAAATGTTGTGGAGGGAGTTGTAGGTAAATTTGAGGTGCCAGGGGTAAATGAAAATGGGGAGCTTTTAAATTAGCTATGTGTAGAAAGAGGTTTGGTAATAAGTAAAACATATTTTATGAAAAAGAGGATAAATAAATATACAAGGTATGATATAGTACGTAATGAAAGTAGTTTGTTGGATTATGTATTGGTGGATATAAGGTTGATGGGTAGGCTCCAGGATATACATGTTTATAGAGGGGCAACTTATATATCGGATCATTATTTAGTTGTAGCTACAGTTAGAGTAAGAGGTAGATGGGACAAGACGAAAATGGCAACAAGAAATAAGAGAGAGGTGAATATGTATAAACTAAGGGAGGAAGTTCGGGTAAGATATAAGCAACTAGTGGCAGAAAGGTGGGCTAGTGCAAGTATGAGTAGTGGGGGGGGGGGGTTGAAGAGGGTTGGAATAGTTTTCAAAATGCAGTATTAGAATGTGGGGAAGAAGTTTGTGGTTATAGAGGGTGGGGGCAGGAGGAAAGAAGAGTGAATGATGGAATGATGAAGTAAAGGGTGTGATAAAAGAGAAAAAGGTAGCTCATGAAAGGTTTTACAAAGCAGAAGTGTTACAAGAAGAGCAGAGTATATGGAGAGTAAAAGAAAGGTGAAGAGAGTGGTGAGAGAGTGCAAAAGGAGATCAGGCAATAGAGTGGGAGAGGCACTGTCAAGAAATTTTAATGAAAAGAAAAAAAATTGGAGTTAATTAAGCAAGTTTAGAAAGCCTAGGGAACGAATGGATTTGTCAGTTAAAAACAGAGTAGGGGAGTTAGTAGATGGGGAGATGGAGGTATTGGATAGATGGCGGGAATATTTTGAGGGACTTTTAAATGTTGACGAAGAGAGGGAGGCGGTAATTTCATACATTCGCCAGGGAGGTATACCATCTTTTAGGAGTGAAGAAGAGCAGGGTGTGAGTGTGGGGGAGGTATGTGAGGCATTACATAGAATGAAAGGGGGTAAAGAGACTGAAACTGACGGGATCATGACATAAATGTTAAAAGCAGGGGGGGGGGGGGATATAGTGTTGGAGGGGTTGGTATTTTTGTTTAATAAATATATGAAAGAGGGGAAGGTACCTAGGGATTCACAGAGAGCATGTATGGTCCCTTTATATAAAGGGAAGGGGGACGAAAGAGTTTGTGAAAATTATAGAGGAATTAGTTTACTGAGTGTACAAGGAAAAGACAGAATGCAGGAATCCAGATGAGCAAGGAGGTTTTAGAGTGAGTAGGGGATGTGTAGATCAAGTGTTTATATTGAAGCATATATGTGAACAGTATTTAGATAAAGGTAGGGAAATTTTTATTGTATTTATGGATTTAGAAAAGGCTTATGATAGATAGAGTGGTTAGGGGAGCAATGAGGCAGATATTGCAAGTATATGGAATAGGTCATAAGTTACTAAATGCTGTTAAGAGTTTTTATAAGGATAGTGAGGCTCAGGTTAGGGTGTGTGGAAGAGAGGGAGACTACTTCCAGGTAAAAGTAGGTCTTAGACAGGGATGTGTAATGTCACCATGGTTGTTTAATATATTTAAAGATGGGGCTGTTCGGGAGAGGGGTGGGATTAAATTATGGGGAATTAAATACAAAATGGGAAGTGACACAGTTACTTTTTGCTGATGATACTGTGCTTATGGGAGATTCTAAAGAAAAATTGCAAAGGTTTGTGGACGAGTTTGGGAGAGTGTGTAAAGGCAGAAAGTTGAAAGTGAACATAGAAAAGAGTAAGGTGATGAGGGTATCAAATGATTTAGATAAAGAAAAATTGGATATCAAATTGGAGAGGAGGAGTGTGAAAGAAGTGAATATTTTCAGATATTTGGGAGTTGACATGTCAGTGGATGGATTTATGAAGGATGAGGTTAATCATAGAATTGATGAAGGAAAAAAGGTGAGTGGTGCACTGAGGTATATGTTGAGGCAAAAAATGTTATTTATGGAGGCAAGGAAGGGAATGTATGAAAGTATAGTGGTATCAACACTCTTATATGGGTGTGAAGCTTGGGTTGTAAATGCTGCAGCGAGGAGACGGTTGGAGGCAGTGGAGATGTCATGTCTAAGGGCAATGTGTGGTGTAAATATTATGCAGAAAATTCGGAGTGTGGAAATTAGAAGGTGTGGAGTTAACAAAAGTATTAGTCAGAGGGCTGAAGAGGGGTTGTTGAAGTGGTTTGGTCATTTAGAGAGAATGAATCAAAGTGGAATGGCATGGATAGCGTATAAATCTGTAGGGGAAAGAAGGCGGGCTAGGGGTCGTCCTCGAAAAGGTTGGAGGGAGGGGGGTAAAGGAGGCTTCGTGGGCGAGAGGAGTGGACTTCCAGCAAGGGTGCCTGAGTGTGTTAGACTGGAGTGAATGGAGATGAATGGTATTTGGGACCTGACGAGCTGTTGGAGTGTGAACAGGGTAATATTTAATGGAGGGATTCAGGGAAACCGGTTATTTTTATATAGCCAGACTTGACTCCTGGAAATGAGAAGTACAATGCCTGCACTTCAAAGGAGGGGTTCGGTATATTGACAGTTTGGAGGGATATGTTGTGTATCTTTATACGTATATACTTCTAAGGTGTTGTATTCTGAGCACCTCTGCAAAAACAGTGATAATGTGCGAGTGTGGTGAAAGTGTTGAATGATGATGAAAGTATTTTCTTTTTGGGGATTTTCTTTCTTTTTGGTTCTCCCTGCCTCGGTGGGAGACGGCCGACTTGTTGAAATATAAATATATATAAATGGTATATATATATATATATATATATATATATATATATATATATATATATATATATATATATATATATATATATATATATATATATATATATATATATATATGTATATGCAAAACAACCACTCTGAAAGAATAGAGAAATTCCAAGCGCTTTCGTGACTACTCACATTATCAAGGAACTATATCGTTCCTTGATAATGTGAGTAGTCACGAAAGCGCTTGGAATTTCACTATTCTTTCAGAGTGGTTGTTTTGCATATTCTGAAATCACCTGTTTACTGTGATTTTATTGCACATATATATATATATATATATATATATATATATATATATATATATATATATATATATATATATATATATATATATATATATATATATATATATATATATATATATATATATATATATATATATATATATATATTTATTATCAGACTGGCCGATTCCCACCAAGGCAGGGTGGCCCGAAAAAGAAAAAACTTTCACCATCATTCACTCCATCACTGTCTTGCCAGAAGGGTGCTTTACACTACAGTTTTTAAACTGCAACATTAACACCCCTCCTTCAGAGTGCAGACACTGTACTTCCCATCTCCAGGACTCAAGTCCGGCCTGCCGGTTTCCCTGAACCCCTTCATAAATGTTACTTTGCTCACACTCCAACAGCACGTCAAGTATTAAAAACCATTTGTCTCCATTCACTCCTACCAAACACGCTCACGCATGCCTGCTGGAAGTCCAAGCCCCTCGCACACAAAACCTCCTTTACCCCCTCCCTCCAACCTTTCCTAGGCCGACCCCTACCCCGCCATCATTCCACTACAGACTGATACACTCTTGAAGTTATTCTGTTTCGCTCCATTCTCTCCACATGTCCGAACCACCTCAACAACCCTTCCTCAGCCCTCTGGACAACAGTTTTGGTAATCCCGCACCTCCTCCTAACTTCCAAACTACGAATTCTCTGCATTATATTCACACCACACATTGCTCTCAGACATGACATCTCCACTGCCTCCAGCCTTCTCCTCGCTGCAACATTCATCACCCATGCTCCACACCCATATAAGAGCGTTGGTAAAACTATACTCTCATACATTCCCCTCTTTGCCTCCAAGGACAAAGTTCTATGTCTCCACAGACTCCTAAGTACACCACTCACCCTTTTCCCCTCATCAATTCTATGATTCACCTCATCTTTCATAGACCCATCCGCTGACATGTCCACTCACAAATATCTGAATATATTCACCTCCTCCATACTCTCTCCCTCCAATCTGATATCCAATCTTTCATCACCTAATCTTCTTGTTATCCTCATAACCTTACTCTTTCCTGTATTCACTTTCAATTTTCTTCTTTTGCACACCCTACCAAATTCATCCACCAATCTCTGCAACTTCTTTTCAGAATCTCCCAAGAGCACAGTGTCATCAGCAAAGAGCAACTGTGACAACTCCCACTTTATGTGTGATTCTTTATCTTTTAACTCCACGCCTCTTGCCAAGACCCTCGCATTTACTTCTCTTGCAACCCCATCTATAAATATATTAAACAACCACGGTGACATCACACATCCTTGTCTAAGGCCTACTTTTACTGGGAAATAATTTCCCTCTTTCCTACATACTCTAACTTGAGCCTCACTATCCTCGTAAAAACTCTTCACTGCTTTCAGTAACCTACCTCCTACACCATACACCTGCAACATCTGCCACATTGCCCCCCTATCCACCCTGTCATACGCCTTTTCCAAATCCATAAATGCCACAAAGACCTCTTTAGCCTTATCTAAATACTGTTCACTTATATGTTTCACTGTAAACACCTGGTCCACACACCCCCTACCTTTCCTAAAGCCTCCTTGTTCATCTGCTATCCTATTCTCCGTCTTACTCTTAATTCTTTCAATAATAACTCTACCATACACTTTGCCAGGTATACTCAACAGACTTATCCCCCTATAATTTTTGCACTCTCTTTTATCCCCTTTGCCTTTATACAAAGGAACTATGCATACTCTCTACCAATCCCTAGGTACCTTTCCCTCTTCCATACATTTATTAAATAATTGCACCAACCACTCCAAAACTATATCCCCACCTGCTTTTAACATTTCTATCTTTATCCCATCAATCCCGGCTGCCTTACCCCCTTTCATTTTACATACTGCCTCACGAACTTCCCCCGCACTCACTTCTGGCTCTTCCTCACTCCTACAAGATGTTGTTCCTCCTTGCCCTATACACGAAATCACAGCTTCCCTATCTTCATCAACATTTAACAATTCCTCAAAATATTCCCTCCATCTTCCCAATACCTCTAACTCTCCATTTAATAACTCTCCTCTCCTATTTTTAACTGACAAATCCATTTGTTCTCTGGGCTTTCTTAACTTGTTAATCTCACTCCAAAACTTTTTCTTATTTTCAACAAAATTTGTTGATAACATCTCACCCACTCTCTCATTTGCTCTCTTTTTACATTGCTTCACCACTCTCTTAACCTCTCTCTTTTTCTCCATATACTCTTCCCTCCTTGCATCACTTCTACTTTGTAAAAACTTCTCATATATTAACTTTTTCTCCCTTACTACTCTCTTCACATCATCATTCCACCAATCGCTCCTCTTCCCTCCCGCACCCACTTTCCTGTAACCACAAACTTCTGCTGAACACTCTAACACTACATTTTTAAACCTACCCCACACCTCTTCGACCCCATTGCCTATGCTCTCATTAGCCCATCTATCCTCCAATAGCTGTTTATATCTTACCCTAACTGCCTCCTCTTTTAGTTTATAAACCTTCACCTCTCTCTTCCCTGATGCTTCTATTCTCCTTGTATCCCATCTACCTTTTACTCTCAGTGTAGCTACAACTAGAAAGTGATCTGATATATCTGTGGCCCCTCTATAAACATGTACATCCTGAAGTCTACTTAACAGTCTTTTATCTACCAATACATAATCCAACAAACTACTGTCATTTCGCCCTACATCATATCTTGTATACTTATTTATCCTCTTTTTCTTAAAATATGTATTACCTATAACTAAACCCCTTTCTATACAAAGTTCAATCAAAGGGCTCCCATTATCATTTACACCTGGCACCCCAAACTTACCTACCACACCCTCTCTAAAAGTTTCTCCTACTTTAGCATTCAGGTCCCCTACCACAATTACTCTCTCACTTGGTTCAAAGGCTCCTATTCATTCACTTAACACATATATATATATATATATATATATATATATATATATATATATATATATATATATATATATATATATATATATATGTATATATATATATATATATATATATATATATATATATATAAATATATATATATATATATATATATATATATATATATATATATATATATATATATATATATATATATATATATATATATATATATATATATATATATATATATGTATATATGTATATATATGTACATAAGGCGAACCATTGACTACAGTGTGAGGTGATCCATGGAGTACAGTGTGAGGCGAACCATGCAATACAGTGTAAGGTGAACCATGGATTACATTGTGAGGTGAACCATGGGGTACAGTGTGAGGTGAACCATGGAGTGCAGTGTGAGGTGAACCATGGAGTACAGTGTGAGATGAACCATGGAGTACAGTGTGAGGTGAACCATGGAGTACAGTGTGAGGTGAACCATGGAGTACAGTGTGAAGTGAACCATGAGGTACATCGTAAAGTGAACCATGGAGTACAGTGTGAGGTGACCCATGGAGTACAGTGTGAGGTGAACCAAGGAGTGCAGTGTGAGGTGAACCATGGGACACAGTGTGAGGTGAACCATGGAGTACAGTGTGAGGTGAACCATGGAGTACAGTGCGAGGTGAACCATGGAGTACAGTGCGAGGTGAACCATGGAGTACAGTGTGAGGTGAAACATGGAGTACATTGTGAGGTGAAGCACTGAGTACAGTGTGAGGTGAACCATGGAGTACAGTGTGAGGTGAACCATGGAGTACAGTGTGAGGTGAACCATGGAGTACAGTGTGAGGTGAAACATGGAGTACAGTGTGAGGTGAACCATGGAGCACAGTGTGAAGTGAACCATGGAGTACAGTGTGAGGTGTACCATGGAGTACAGTGTGAGGTAAAGCACTGAGTACAGTGTGAGGTGAACCATGGAGTACAGTGTGAGATGAACCATGGAGTACAGTGTGAGGTGAACCATGGAGTGCAGTGTGAGATGAACCATGGAATACAGTGTGAGGTGAACCATGGAGTACAGTGTGAGGCAAACCATGGAGTATAGTGTGAGGTGAACCATGGAGTGCAGTGTGAGGTGAACCATTGAGTGCAGTGTGAGGTGAACCATGGAGTGCAGTGTGAGGTGAACCATGGAGTGCAGTGTGAGGTGAAACATGGAGTGTAGTGTGAGGTGAACCACAAAGTGCAGTGTGAGGTGAACCATGGAGTGCAGTGTGAGGTGAAACTTGGAGTACAGTGTGAGGTGAACCATGGCGTACAATGTTCTCATTTACTCCCCAATAGGACTCTCTCCGCCTTTATCTTGGATACCTATGTCTTTAATACCTCTTCTTACAACTTGATAAACATCCTGCCTTGCCTCTACATCTCCCTGATTTCTCCACGACTAAACAAGTGCTTCCTAAAATCTCTGTAACTCATATGTAATTCTAACTTCCAGTTGTGCCCTTGTTTTCTTGATTCCCGCCTCTGGAACGCACGCATACTGTCCACCCTCTCAGTTCCTGTCTGTATTCTGTACATTGTTACTATATCACGCCTGGCTTTTCTTCTCTAATGATTAGGGTTTAGCTCCTTTAGCATTTTCTTAATCGTTATACCCATTAACTCATGGACTAATCTAGTTGTAAACCTTCGCATTTTTTCCAGCTTCTTGGTATGATCATCAGCTATGCGTTCCATAGTTACATTGCATATTCAACGATGGATATGAGTTATGCCGTGTATAGTAACGTGGAGGTACCACCATGACATGTATAGTAACGTGGAGGTACCACCATGACATGTATAGTAACGTGGAGGTACCACCATGACATGTATAGTAACGTGGAGGTACCACCATGACATGTATAGTAACGTGGAGGTACCACCATGACATGTATAGTAACGTGGAGGTGCCACCATGACATGTATAGTAACATGGAGGTGCCACCATGACATGTATAGTAACATGGAGGTGCCACCATGACATGTATAGTAACGTGGAGGTACCACCATGACATGTATAGTAACGTGGAGATACCACCATGACATGTATAGTAACGCGGAGGTACCACCATGACATGTATAGTAACGTGGAGGTACCACCATGACATGTATAGTAACGTGGAGGTACCACCATGACATGTATAGTAACGTGGAGGTACCACCATGACATGTACAGTAACGTGGGGGTACCACCATGACATGTATAGTAACGTGGAGGTACCACCATGACATGTATAGTAACGTGGAGGTACCACCATGACATGTATAGTAACGTGGAGGTGCCACCATGACATGTATAGTAACATGGAGGTGCCACCATGACATGTATAGTAACATGGAGGTGCCACCATGACATGTATAGTAACATGGAGGTACCACCATGACATATATAGTAACGTGGAGGTACCACCATGACATGTATAGTAACATGGAGGTACCATCATGACATGTATAGTAACGTGGAGGTACCACCATGACATGTATAGTAACGTGGAGGTACCACCATGACATGTATAGTAACGTGGAGGTACCACCATGACATGTATAGTAACAGGGAGGTGCCACCATGACATGTATAGTAACATGGAGGTGCCATCATGACATGTAGAGTAACGTGGAGGTACCACCATGACATATATGGTAACGTGGAGGTACCACTATGACATATATAGTAACGTGGAGGTACCACCATGACATGTACAGTAACGTGGAGGTACCACCATGATATGTATAGTAACGTGGAGGTACCACCATAACATATATAGTAACATGGAGGTGCCACCATGACATGTATAGTAACGTGGAGGTACCACCATGACATGTATAGTAACATGGACGTACCACCATGACATATATAGTAACGTGGAGGTACCACCATGACATGTATAGTAACATGGAGGTACCACCATGACATGTATAGTAACGTGAAGGTACCTCCATGGCATGTATAATAACATGGAGGTACCACCATGACATGTATAGTAACGTGGAGGTACCACCATGACATATATAGTAACGTGGAGGTACCACCATGAAATGTATAGTAACGTGGAGGTACCACCATGACATATATAGTAACATGGAGGTACCACAATGACATGTATAGTAACGTGGAGGTACCACCATGACATATATAGTAACGTGGAGGTACCACCATGACATATATAGTAACGTGGAGGTACCACCTTGACATGTATAGTAACATGGAGGTACCACCATGACATGTATAGTAACGTGGAGGTACCACCCTGACATGTATAATAACATGGAGGTACCACCATGACAAGTATAGTAAAGTGGAGGTACCACCATGACATATATAGTAACGTGGAGGTATCACCATGACATGTATAGTAACGTGGAGGTACCACCATAACATGTATAGTAACATGGAGGTACCACAACGACATATATAGTAACGTGGAGGTACCACCATGAGATGTATAGTAACATGGAGGTGCACCATGACATGTATAGTAACATGGAAGTGCCACCATGACATGTATAGTAACATGGAGGTACCACCATGACATGTATAGTAACATGGAAGTGCCACCATGACATGTATAGTAACATGGAGGTACCATGACATGTATAGTAACGTGGAGGTACCACCATGACATGTATAGTAACATAGAGGTATCACCATAACATGTATAGTAACATGGAGGTACCACCATGACGTGTATAGTAACGTGGAGGTACCACCATGACATGTATAGTAACATGGAGGTACCACCATGACATGCATAGTAACATGGAGGTACCACCATGACATGTATAATAACGTGGAGGTACCTCCATGACATATATAGTAACATGGAGGTACCACCATGACATATATAGTAACATGGAGGTGCCATCATGACATGAATAGTAACATGGAGGTGCCACCATGACATGTATAGTAACGTGGAGGTACCACCATGACATGTATAGTAACGTGGAGGTACCACCATGACATGTATAGTAAAGTGGAGGTGCCACCATGACATGTATAGTAACATGGAGGTGCCACCATGACATGTATAGTAACATGGAGGTGCAACCATGACATGTATAGTAACATGGAGGTGCCACCATGACATGTATAGTAACATGGAGGTGCCACCATGACATGTATAGTAACATGGAGGTGCCACCATGACATGTATAGTAACATGGAGGTGCCACCATGACATGTATAGTAGCATGGAGGTGCCACCATGACATGTATAGTAACATGGAGGTGCCACCTTGACATGTATAGTAACATGGAGGTACCACCATGACATGTATAGTAACGTGGAGGTACCACCATGACATGTATAATAACATGGAGGTACCACCATGACATGTACAGTAAAGTGGAGGTACCACCATGACATATATAGTAACGTGGAGGTATCACCATGACATGTATAGTAACGTGGAGGTACCACCATAACATGTATAGTAACATGGAGGTACCACCATGACATATATAGTAACGTGGAGGTACCACCATGACATGTATAGTAACTTGGAGGTTCCACCATGACATGTATAGTAACATGGAGGTGCACCATGACATGTATAGTAACATGGAGGTGCCACCATGACATGTATAGTAACATGGAGGTACCACCATGACATGTATAATAACATGGAGGTGCCACCATGACATGTATAGTAACATGGATGTACCACCATGACATGTATAGTAACGTGGAGGTACCACCATGACATGTATAGTAACATGGAGGTATCACCATAACATGTATAGTAACATGGAGGTACCACCATGACGTGTATAGTAACGTGGAGGTACCACCATGACATGTATAGTAACATGGAGGTACCACCATGACATGCATAGTAACATGGAAGTACCACCATGACATGTATAGTAACGTGGAGGTACCTCCATGACATATATAGTAACATGGAGGTACCACCATGACATATATAGTAACATGGAGGTGCCGTCATGACATGAATAGTAACATGGAGGTGCCACCATGATATGTATAGTAACGTGGAGGTACCACCATGACATGTATAGTAACGTGGAGGTTCAACCATGACATGTATAGTAACATGGAGGTGCCACCATGACATGTATAGTAACATGGAGGTGCCACCATGACATGTATAGTAACATGGAGGTGCCACCATGACATGTATAGTAACATGGAGGTGCCACCATGACATGTATAGTAACATGGAGGTGCCACCATGACATGTATAGTAATATGGAGCTGCCACCATGACATGTATAGTAACATGGAGGTGCCACCATGACATGTATAGTAACGTGGAGGTACCATCATGACATGTATAGTAACATTGAGGTACCACCATGACATATATAGTAACGTGGAGGTACCACCATGACATGAATAGTAACGTGGAGGTACCACCATGACATGTATAGTAACGTGGAGGTGCCACCATGACATGTATAGTAACATGGAGGTACCACCATGACATATATAGTAACGTGGAGCTACCACCATGACATGTATAGTAACGTGGAGGTACCAGCATGACATGTATAATAACGTGGAGGTGCCACCATGACATGTATAGTAACGTGAAGCTGCCACCATGACATGAATAGTAACATGGAGGTGCCACCATGACATGTATAGTAACGTGGATGTGCCACCATGACATGTATAGTAACGTGGAGGTGCCACCATGACATGTATAGTAACGTGGAGGTGCCACCATGACATGTATAGTAACGTGGAGGTGCCACCATGACATGTATAGTAACGTGGAGGTGCCACCATGACATGTATAGTAACGTGGAGGTGCCACCATGACATGTATAGTAACATGGAGGTACCACCATGACATGTATAGTAACATGGAGGTGCCACCATGACATGTATAGTAACATGGAGGTACCACCATGACATGTATAGTAACATGGAGGTACCACCATGACATGTATAGTAACATGGAGGTACCACCATGACATGTATAGTAACATGGAGGTGCCACCATGACATGTATAGTAACATGGAGGTACCACCATGACATGTATAGTAACACGGAGGTACCACCATGACATGTATAGTAACATGGAGGTGCCACCATGACATGTATAGTAACAAGAAGGTACCACCATGACATGTATAGTAGCATAGAGGTGCAACCATGACATGTATAGTAACATGGAGGTGCCACCATGACATGTATAATAACTTGGAGCTGCCAATATGACATGTATAGTAACATGGAGGTGCCACCATGACATGTATAGTAACGTGGAGGTGCCACCATGACATGTATAGTAACATTGAGGTACCACCATGACATGTATAGTAACATGGAGGTACCACCATGACATGTATAGTAACGTGGAGGTGCCACCATGACATGTATAGTAACATGGAGGTACCACCATGACATATATAGTAACGTGGAGGTACCACCATGACATGTATAGTAACGTGGAGGTGCCACCATGACATGTATAGTAACGTGGAGGTGCCACCATGACATGTATAGTAACGTGGAGGTGCCAGCATGACATGTATAGTAACGTGGAGGTACCACCATGACATGTATAGTAACGTGGAGGTGCCACCATGACATGTATAGTAACATGGAGGTACCACCATGACATGTATAGTAACATGGAGGTACCACCATGACATGTATAGTAACGTGGAGGTGCCACCATGACATGTATAGTAACATGGAGGTACCACCATGACATATATAGTAACGTGGAGGTACCACCATGTCATGTATAGTAACGTGGAGGTGCCACCATGACATGTATAGTAACGTGGAGGTGCCACCATGACATGTATAGTAACGTGGAGGTGCCACCATGACATGTACAGTAACGTGGAGGTACCACCATGACATGTATAGTAACGTGGAGGTGCCACCATGACATGTATAGTAACGTGGAGGTGCCACCATGACATGTATAGTAACATGGAGGTACCACCATGACATGTATAGTAACGTGGAGGTACCACCATGACATGTATAGTAACGTGGAGGTGCCACCATGACATGTATAGTAACGTGGAGGTGCCACCATGACATGTATAGTAACATGGAGGTGCCACCATGACATGTATAGTAACATGGAGGTGCCACCATGACATGTATAGTAACGTGGAGGTACCACCATGACATGTATAGTAACGTGGAGGTACCACCATGACATGTATAGTAACGTGGAGGTGGCACCATGACATGTATAGTAACGTGGAGGTGCCACCATGACATGTATAGTAACGTGGAGGTGCCACCATGACATGTATAGTAACATGGAGGTGCCACCATGACATGTATAGTAACATGGAGGTACAACCATGACATGTATAGTAACGTGGAGGTGCCACCATGACATGTATAGTAACGTGGAGGTGCCACCATGACATGTATAGTAACATTGAGGTGCCACCATGACATGTCAGTCACTTCATGACACTGCT
>NC_091313.1:45167484-45194984 GCF_038502225.1 Cherax quadricarinatus | reverse complement strand
AACCCGCGGTCATAGATCTGATTAGTTCTCCTTCTTTCTTGTATTCTTAAGAGGTATGGATAAAGTAACAAGAAATACAAAATAGAGACCTTGGGAAAAATAATTATATTGCAATTAACTTTTTGGGAATAATTGCTGCCAAAGACTTAGACTGTATAATAGGAAATTGCAGCGTCTCACACAGCTGAGTAAAATATGAGGACAAGTGTGAGGATGGAGCAAGTCCAGGGAGTAGGAGTGGAGGGGGGAGTGGTGGATGGCAGGGTGGGGGAGTGGTGGATGGCAGGGTGGGGGAGTGGTGGATGGCAGGGTGGGGCAGTGGTGGATGGCAGGGTGGGGGAGTGGTGGATGGCAGGGTGGGGGAGTGGTGGATGGCAGGGTGGGGGAGTGGTGTATGGCTGGGTGGGGGAGTGGTGGATGGCAGGGTGGGGGAGTGGTGGATGGCAGGGTGTGGGAGTGGTGGATGGCAGGGTGGGGGAGTGGTGGATGGCAGGGTGTGGGAGTGGTGGATGGCAGGGTGGGACAGTGGTGGATGGAAGGGTGGGACAGTGGTGGATGGCAGGGTGTGGGAGTGGTGGATGGCAGGGTGGGGGAGTGGTGGATGGCAGGGTGTGGGAGTGGTGGATGGCAGGGTGCGGGAGTGGTGGATGGTAGGGTGGGACAGTGGTGGATGGAGGGGTGAGGGAGTGGTGGATGGCAGGGTGGGGGAGTGGTGGATGGCTGGGTGGGGGAGTGGTGGATGGCAGGGTGTGGGAGTGGTGGATGGCAGGGTGGGACAGTGGTGGATGGTAGGGTGGGACAGTGGTGGATGGCAGGGTGTGGGAGTGGTGGATGGCAGGGTGGGGGAGTGGTGGATGGCAGGGTGGGGGAGTGGTGGATGGCAGGGTGGGGGAGTGGTGGATGGCAGGGTGGGGGAGTGGTGGATGGCAGGGTGGGGGAGTGGTGGATGGCAGGGTGGGGGAGTGGTGGATAGTAGGGTGGGACAGTGGTGGATGGCAGGGTGGGACAGTGGTGGATGGAGCGGTGAGGGAGTGGTGGATAGCAGGGTGGGGCTGTGGTCGATGGCAGGGTGGGGCAGTGGTGGATGGCAGGGTGGGGGAGTGGTGGATGGCAGGATGGGGGAGTGGTGGATGGCAGGGTGTGGCAATGGTGGATGGCAGGATGGGGCAGTGGTGGATGGCAGGGTGGGGGAGGGGTGGATGGCCGGGGGGGGCAGTGGTGGATGGCAGGGTGGGGCAGTAGTGGATGGCAGGCTGGGGCAGTGGTGGATGGCAGGGTGGGGCAGTGGTGGATGGCAGGGTGGGGCAGTGGTGGATGGCAGGGTGAAACAGTGATGGATGGCAGGGTGGGGCAGTGGTGGATGGCAGGGTGGGGCAGTGGTGAATGGCAGGGTGGGGCAGTGGTTGATGGCAGGGTGGGGCAGTGGTGGATGGCAGGGTGGGGCAGTGGTGGATGGCAGGGTGGGGCAGTGGTGGATGGCAGGGGGGGCCAGGGGGGGATGGCAGGGTGGGGCAGTGGTGGATGGCAGGGTGACCCAGTGCTGGATGGCAGGGTGGGGCAGTGGTGGATGGCAAGGTGGGGCAGTGGTTGATGGCAGGGTGGGGCAGTGGTGGATGGCAGGGTGGGGCAGTGGTGGATGGCAGGGTGAGGGAGTGGTGGATGGCAGGGTGGGGCAGTGGTGGATGGCAGGGTGGGGCAGTGGCGGATGGCAGGGTGGAGCAGTGGTTGATGGCAGGGTGGGGCAGTGGTGGATGGCAGGGTGGGGCAGTGGTGGATTGCAGGGTGAAACAGTGATGGATGGCAGGGTGGGGCAGTGGTGGATGGGAGGGTGGGGCAGTGGTAGATGGCAGGGTGAGGCAGTGGTGGATGGCAGGGTGGGGCAGTGGTGGATGGCAGGGTGGGGCAGTGGCGGATGGCAGGGTGGGGCAGTGGTGGATGGCAGGGTGGGGCAGTGGTGGATGGCAGGGTGGGGGAGTGATGGATGGCAGGGTTGTAGACAGCCTGTACTGTCTGCACAGACAGCCTATGCTGTCTGCCTGCTGAGTTTATATTTCGCGCCTTGCTCGTGCTGCCACCTATAGGCCTATGCCACTTCAGTATTCCCAGATCTGCCTCTCACTCTCTCAGCAACCTTCACTTAGTCAACAAGGCATCCTCTCTCCTTCGCTGGGCATGGCCCTCCCGGGCCATGGGCAAAACACACGGCCTGTGTACCCACTATCTCGCAAATAATGTAAGAAGCCTCCGAAGCCTTATCATTACTCCCCCCTACCAAGAACCACAAATAATCCGGTAAACAGGGTGGGGGAGTGGTGGATGGCAGGGTGGGGGAGTGGTGGATGGCAGGGTGGGGAGTGGTGGATGGCAGGGTGGGGGAGTGGTGGATGGCAGGGTGGGGGAGTGGTGGATGGCAGGGTGGGGAGTGGTGAATGGCAGGGTGGGGGAGTGGTGAATGGCAGGGAGGGGGAGTGGTGGATGGCAAGGTGGGGGAGTGTTGGATGGCAGGTGAGGGAATGGTGGATGATAGGGTGGGGGAGTGGTGGATGGCAGGGTGGGGCAGTGGTGGATGGCAAGGTGAGGGAGTGGTGTATGACCAGGTGGGGGAGTGGTGGATGGCAGAGTAGGGCAATGGTGGATGGCAGGGTGGGGCAGTGGTGGATGGCACTGTGGGGCAGTGGTGGATGACAGGATGGGGAGTGGTGGATGGCAGGGTGGGGCAGTGGTGGATGGCAGGGTGGGGTAGTGGTGGATGGCAGGGTGGGGGAGTGGTTAATGGCACGGTGCGGGAGTGGTGAATGGCAGGTGGGGGAGTGGTAGATGGCAAAGTGGGGGAGTGGTGGATGGCAGGGTGGGGTAGGGGTGGATGGCAGGGTGGGGTAGTGGTGGATGGCAGGCTGGGGGAGTGGTGGATGGCAGGTGGGGGAGTGGTGGATGGCAGGCTGGGGGATTGGTGGATGGCAGGGTGGGGGAGTGGTGGATGGCAGGGTGGCGCAGCGGTGGATAGCAAGGTGAGGGAGTGGTGGATGGCACGGTGGGCTGTGAAGGATGGCAGGGTGGGGCAGTGGTGGATGGCAGGGTGGCGCAGTGGTGGATGGCAAAATGAGGGAGTGGTGGATGGCACGGTGGGCTGTGGTGGAAGGCAGGGTGGGGCAGTGGTGAATGGCAGGGTGGGACAGTGGTGGATGCGAGGGTGGGTTGTGGTGGATGGCAGGGTGGGCTGTGGTGGATGGCAGGGTGGGCTGTGGTTGATGGCAGGGTGGAGCATTGCCAACTGGGAAGGAAGGAGGATGGCAATTTTTTGGTGAGGTGTTATTACGTACAGAAAGCTGTAACCGAGCGGTTGTTCAGTGCTGTAAACATAACAGTAACCTCACCTTCACATACCCTTTACTGAACACATACACTCTTGTAAAAGTTCCCGATAAAAGAATCATCGGGACTGTATGACTTCAAACAAATATTTTCATTCAAAATAAATTTAGAAACAAGTATATAATAATGAACTTGTATATCATTGAAGTTAGATCTTAACAATCATCGAGGACTCAGTAAACACCAGATTCATAACAATCAATAACACGCCATAAGTATCACAAAAGAATTAGAGTACTGCAGTATAAGTTCAGTCGACAGAAAATCGAGTTTTAATGATGCATACTTTCAGAGTGTAAGATTAACCTCCAATGTATTGCTCAGTCCTATAGGGATTGTTTCACGTTTGTATCGCCCACTTCCAAAAAAGACATACTGCTGTATATGGCCCAGGAAATAGATACGAACCACAAGTATGCAGTAGTGAATGAGAGATGTAACATCATCCAAGCCATTTTTCTCACCATACTAGGAGTATACCTGGAGGGTGTTTCTGGGGTCAACGCCCCCGTGGCCCAGTCCATGACCAGGCCTCGTCATGACCCAGTCCATGGCCTAGTCCATGACCAGGCCATGAAAAGGGTCGTTAGTATACAGCAATACTGCAGTCTGATTTTGAAGGTTCTCATTATCCATCCTATCATTTTCCTAGCAGATGTGATCCTTGAAAGTGAGATTCTTTGACATTCTCACTCCCAGGTCCTTCATATTAGTTTTTCTGCTCTATGGTGCAGTTGGAATTTGTTTTATACTCAGAGCCAGTTTATATTTTCTCGAGTTTTCCGCAGCGGAGTAATTGAAATTTGGCTTCACTGAACTTCATATTGTCTTCTGAGGTCCATTTAAAGACTTGGTTAATCTCGCTTGGAGATTTTTAGTGTCCTCAACTGATGACACTGTCATGCAAATTCTGGCATCGTGAGGAAATGAGGACACGGTGCTGTGGCTTACATCGCTGTCTATGTCAGATACGAGCATGAGGAAACAATGGGAGCGAGTACTGTAGCTTGTGGAATAGAGATTTTTACTGTAGCCGCCTCTGACTTCACTCTGTTTACTGTTACTCTTTGTGTTCTATTTCTTAGGAAGTTATAGATCCGTCTACCCACATTTCCTGTTATTTCTTTGTCACGCATTTTGTTTGCTATTACACCATGCTCGCACTTGTCGGTTTATACAACACCTGCGTTTTGTTTGTCCTATGGATCATCCAAGATCATGTCACAGTAGTCCAGTAGTTGTGAGAAGCAGGAGCGATCTGTTCTAAACCCATGCTGCTCTGGGTTGTGTAAATGTTAGTATCCAACTGGTTGGCTATCTTGCTTCTGTTGAACGTTAGTCCTATCGGTCTGTAATTCTTTGCAATTGCTTTACTGCTAACTTTGTGGAGTGCAGCTTTATCCGTTATTTTTGGAGACTGTGTCATGACCCCTATGTCTATGGTCCCTCTCCAAAGAATATTTAAAGCACGTGAAAAAGGTTTCTTGCAGTTTATGATGGACACTGAGTTCCACGAGTTGCATCCTCATGTCATTTACTGCTTTTTCAAAGTCCCGTGTTGTTAGGATTATATCAGAAATTCTTAAATTAACCAAAGTTTGAGTCTCGGTCATAAAAAATTAATTTAGATTGTCGACCTTTAGTCTGATTAATGGGTCATTAAACACTGAGTCATACTGGGACTTCATTAACTTACTTCTTTGCTGTCATCTTTGTAAGTATCATCTCGTTGAAGTAGGAGTTCAATACTGAATGTGGTTTTTGCCCTAGATTTGGCTTAAGAACAGATTGTCTTTTTTTTTTTTTTATTTTCATTTATTGCTTTAAGTTCTTCCTGTGTTTCTTCACTCCTGTAAGACTCCTTAAGGTTAGGTTCGATATTTTTCTATTTTTTCTGGCCAGTGCTTCCTTCTGTACTTAAGACAGAATGATCAGTTCGAGCAGCTCTGTAATTCATCACCTTCACCTGTAGAGGAAGCGTCTCTAGTTGTTTTTCTTAAAGGAATGTGCCTTAGCAGACATCAAGTGCCACAGAATAAATTCTTCCTTGGTAAAGTTCGGATCCGTGTTGTTTAGGATATCTTCCCAGCTTGTTTCATTTAGGATATGGTTAATTTGATCCCACCGTATGTTTCTGTTATTGAAGTTGAATTTGGTGAAGGCATCCTCGTAACTGATTTTACTTTTCTGGTCAGGAGCCCTGCACATGCAGGTCTGTCCTTCGATTATGTTGTGATCAGAGTGATAAGTTCAAGTGTATTTTCCAGTTTTGTTGGCTCCACTATTTGCTGGCTTAAGGTGAATTTGTTACAGAGATTTAATAACTCTTGTGAATGTCAATTTTCATCTGAGCTGCCTCCTGGGTGATCTATGCTGAGACATTTGCCACACTCTTCCATTGTGGTGTCTTAGGTTGAAATCACCCAACAACAAGATATTCTGTGGCTGGGATTGGAAGATTTTCCGAACAACAGTCAATTTTTAAAAGCTGTTCCTTGAATTATTGGGAAGTTGTATCTGGTGCCTTGTATGCAACCACAATGAAAAGGTTTTTGGTTTTCAATCATTGCTGCCAAAACATCAACTACATCATTTGTGGTGTTCAGTAATTCCGAGCAAATGTTGCCTGTTCTTTCTGTCGTATTCGAATAAGTTGTACCTTGGGATCCTATTTCGTTGTCAAAGTGATCCTATATGTGAGTCTCCGTGAAAGCCGCAAACTCTGTGAGGAGTCCACTGATGAAAGGCATTTTGTTATCTGTTGATGGCTTTAGACCATGTATATTTGCAAATACAAATGATGTTGTATTGATGGTATGTAAGGAGCTTTATTTGATGGCATTAATATCTGTTGATGACATTAATATTTGTTGGCATTAATATATATACATATATATATATATATATATATATATATATATATATATATATATATATATATATATATATATATATATATATATATATATATATATATATAATATATATATATATATATATATATATATATATATATATATATATATATATATATATATATATATATATAAATATATATATATATATATATATATATATATATATATATATATATATATATATATATATATATATATATATATATTTATTATCACACTGGCCAATTCCCACCAAGGCAGGGTGGCCCGAAAAAGAAAAACTTTCACCATCATTCACTCCATCACTGTCTTGCCAGAAGGGTGCTTTACACTACAGTTTTTAAACTGCAACATTAACACCCCTCCTTCAGAGTGCAGGCACTGTACTTCCCATCTCCAGGACTCAAGTCCGGCCTGCCGGTTTCCCTGAATCCCTTCATAAATGTTACTTTGCTCACACTCCAACAGCACGTCAAGTATTAAAAACCATTTGTCTCCATTCACTCCTATCAAACACGCTCACGCATGCATGCTGGAAGTCCAAGCCCCTCGCACACAAAACCTCCTTTACCCCCTCCCTCCAACCCTTCCTAGGCCGACCCCTACCCCGCCTTCCTTCCACTACAGACTGATACACTCTTGAAGTCATTCTGTTTCGCTCCATTCTCTCTACATGTCCGAACCACCTCAACAACCCTTCCTCAGCCCTCTGGACAACAGTTTTGGTAATCCCGCACCTCCTCCTAACTTCCAAACTACGAATTCTCTGCATTATATTCACACCACACATTGCCCTCAGACATGACATCTCCACTGCCTCCAGCCTTCTCCTCGCTGCAACATTCATCACCCACGCTTCACACCCATATAAGAGCGTTGGTAAAACTATACTCTCATACATTCCCCTCTTTGCCTCCAAGGACAAAGTTCTTTGTCTCCACAGACTCCTAAGTGCACCACTCACTCTTTTTCCCTCATCAATTCTATGATTCACCTCATCTTTCATAGACCCATCTGCTGACACGTCCACTCCCAAATATCTGAATACGTTCACCTCCTCCATACTCTCTCCCTCCAATCTGATATTCAATCTTTCATCACCTAATCTTTTTGTTATCCTCATAACCTTACTCTTTCCTGTATTCACCTTTAATTTTCTTCTTTTGCACACCCTACCAAATTCATCCACCAATCTCTGCAACTTCTCTTCAGAATCTCCCAAGAGCACAGTGTCATCAGCAAAGAGCAGCTGTGACAACTCCCACTTTGTGTGTGATTCTTTATCTTTTAACTCCACGCCTCTTGCCAAGACCCTCGCATTTACTTCTCTTACAACCCCATCTATAAATATATTAAACAACCATGGTGACATCACACATCCTTGTCTAAGGCCTACTTTTACTGGGAAAAAATTTCCCTCTTTCCTACATACTCTAACTTGAGCCTCACTATCCTCGTAAAAACTCTTCACTGCTTTCAGTAACCTACCTCCTACACCATACACTTGCAACATCTGCCACATTGCCCCCCTATCCACCCTGTCATACGCCTTTTCCAAATCCATAAATGCCACAAAGACCTCTTTAGCCTTATCTAAATACTGTTCACTTATATGTTTCACTGTAAACACCTGGTCCACACACCCCCTACCTTTCCTAAAGCCTCCTTGTTCATCTGCTATCCTATTCTCCGTCTTACTCTTAATTCTTTCAATTATAACTCTACCATACACTTTACCAGGTACACTCAACAGACTTATCCCCCTATAATTTTTGCACTCTCTTTTATCCCCTTTGCCTTTATACAAAGGAACTATGCATGCTCTCTGCCAATCCCTAGGTACCTTACCTTCTTCCATACATTTATTAAATAATTGCACCAACCACTCCAAAACTATATCCCCACCTGCTTTTAACATTTCTATCTTTATCCCATCAATCCCAGCTGCCTTACCCCCTTTCATTTTACCTACTGCCTCACGAACTTCCCCCACACTCACAACTGGCTCTTCCTCACTCCTACAAGATGTTATTCCTCCTTGCCCTATACACGAAATCACAGCTTCCCTATCTTCATCAACATTTAACAATTCCTCAAAATATTCCTTCCATCTTCCCAATACCTCTAACTCTCCATTTAATAACTCTCCTCTCCTATTTTTAACTGACAAATCCATTTGTTCTCTAGGCTTTCTTAACTTGTTAATCTCACTCCAAAACTTTTTCTTATTTTCAACAAAATTTGTTGATAACATCTCACCCACTCTCTCATTTGCTCTCTTTTTACATTGCTTCACCACTCTCTTAACTTCTCTCTTTTTCTCCATATACTCTTCCCTCCTTGCATCACTTCTACTTTGTAAAAACTTCTCATATGCTAACTTTTTCTCCCTTACTACTCTCTTTACATCATCATTCCACCAATCGCTCCTCTTCCCTCCTGCACCCACTTTCCTGTAACCACAAACTTCTGCTGAACACTCTAACACTACATTTTTAAACCTACCCCATACCTCTTCGACCCCATTGCCTATGCTCTCATTAGCCCATCTATCCTCCAATAGCTGTTTATATCTTACCCTAACTGCCTCCTCTTTTAGTTTATAAACCTTCACCTCTCTCTTCCCTGATGCTTCTATTCTCCTTGTATCCCATCTACCTTTTACTCTCAGTGTAGCTACAACTAGAAAGTGATCTGATATATCTGTGGCCCCTCTATAAACATGTACATCCTGAAGTCTACTCAACAGTCTTTTATCTACCAATACATAATCCAACAAACTACTGTCATTTCGCCCTACATCATATCGTGTATACTTATTTATCCTCTTTTTCTTAAAATATGTATTACCTATAACTAAACCCCTTTCTATACAAAGTTCAATCAAAGGGCTCCCATTATCATTTACACCTGGCACCCCAAACTTACCTACCACACCCTCTCTAAAAGTTTCTCCTACTTTAGCATTCAAGTCCCCTACCACAATTACTCTCTCACTTGGTTCAAATGCTCCTATACATTCACTTAACATCTCCCAAAATCTCTCTCTCTCCTCTGCATTCCTCTCTTCTCCAGGTGCATACACGCTTATTATGACCCACTTCTCGCATCCAACCTTTACTTTAATCCACATAATTCTTGAATTTACACATTCATATTCTCTTTTCTCCTTCCATAACTGATCATTTAACATTACTGCTACCCCTTCCTTTGCTCTAACTCTCTCAGATACTCCAGATTTAATCCCATTTATTTCCCCCCACTGAAACTCTCCTACCCCCTTCAGCTTTGTTTCGCTTAGGGCCAGGACATCCAACTTCTTTTCATTCATAACATCAGCAATCATCTGTTTCTTGTCATCCGCACTACATCCACGCACATTTAAGCAACCCAGTTTTATAAAGTTTTTCTTCTTCTCTTTTTTAGTAATTGTATACAGGAGAAGGGGTTACTAGCCCATTGCTCCCGGCATTTTAGTCGCCTCATACGACACGCATGGCTTACGGAGGAAAGATTCTTTTCCACTTCCCCATGGACAATAGAAGAAATAAAAAAGAACAAGAGCTATTTAGAAAAAGGAGAAAAACCTAGATGTATGTATATATATATATATGCATGTGCGTGTCTGTGAAGTGTGACCAAAGTGTAAGTAGGAGTAGCAAGATATCCCTGTTATCTTAGCGTGTTTATGAGACAGAAAAAGAAACCAGCAATCCTACCATCATGCAAAACAGTTACAGGTTTTTGTTTCACAGTCATCTGGCAGGACGGTAGTACTTCCCTGGGTGGTTGCTGTCTACCAACCTACTACCTATATATATATATATATATATATATATATATATATATATATATATATATATATATATATATATATATATATATATATATATATATATATATATATATATATATATATATATATACATATATATATATATACATACATATATATATATATATATATATATATATATATATATATATATATATATATATATATATATATATATATATATATATATATGTCGTGCCGAATAGGCAGAACTTGCGATCTTGGCTTAAATAGCAACGCTCATCTTGCCATATAGGACAAGCGAAAATTTGTGTATGCAATAATTTCGCCAAAATCATTTTGAACCTAGCGAAAAAAAATATATTTCACTGTGTTTGTTTAGTATTAAATTATTGTAAAGAAATCTAAAATATATATAGTTGGGTTAGGCTAAAATAAATTGTTCTTGTTATAAAAAGGTTAGGTAAGTTTTCTAAGATTCTTTTGGTGCAAAATTATAAATTTTTACATCAACATTAATGAAAAAAATATATCTTTAAATGTATAAGAGAAAATTTCAGAAAGGGCTTAATTTTAACTGAGTTCTTGCTAATTGACCAGTTTTACATATTCGGCACGACATATATATATATATATATATATATATATATATATATATATATATATATATATATATATATATATATATATATATATATATATATATATATATATATATATATATCTTGCCGAATATGTAAAACTAGTCAATTAGCAAGAGCTCATTTAAAATTAAGTCCTTTCTAAAATTTTCTCTTATACGTTTAAAGATATATTTTTTTAATTAGGTTCAGAATGATTTTGGCGAAATTATTGCATACACAAATTTTCGCTTGTCCTATATGGCAAGATGAGCGTTGCTATTTAAGCCAAGATGGCAAGTTCTGCCTATTCGGCACGACATATATATATATATACATATATATATATATATATATATATATATATATATATATATATATATATATATATATATATATATATATATATATATATATATATATATATATATATGGGGATAAGTCTGTTGAGCATAACTGGCAAAGTGTATGGTAGAGTTATTATTGAAAGAATTAAGAGTAAGACGGAGAATAGGGTAGCAGATGAACAAGGAGGCTTTAGGAAAGGTAGGGGGTGTGTGGACCAGGTGTTTACAGTGAAACATATAAGTGAACAGTATTTAGATAAGGCTAAAGAGGTCTTTGTGGCATTTATGGATTTGGAAAAGGCATATGACAGGGTGGAGAGGGGGGCAATGTGGCAGATGTTGCAGGTGTATGGTGTAGGAGGTAGGTTACTGAAAGCAGTGAAGAGTTTTTACGAGGATAGTGAGGCTCAAGTTAGAGTATGTAGGAAAGAGGGAAATTATTTCCCAGTAAAAGTAGGCCTTAGACAAGGATGTGTGATGTCACCGTGGTTGTTTAATATATTTATAGATGGGGTTGTAAGAGAAGTAAATGCGAGGGTCTTGGCAAGAGGCGTGGAGTTAAAAGATAAAGAATCACACATAAAGTGGGAGTTGTCACAGTTGCTCTTTGCTGATGACACTGTGCTCTTGGGAGATTCTGAAGAGAAGTTGCAGAGATTGGTGGATGAATTTGGTAGGGTGTGCAAAAGAAGAAAATTGAAAGTGAATACAGGAAAGAGTAAGGTTATAAGGATTACAAAAAGATTAGGTGATGAAAGATTGGATATCAGATTGGAGGGAGAGAGTATGGAGGAGGTGAATGTATTCAGATATTTGGGAGTGGACGTGTCAGCGGATGGGTCCATGAAAGATGAGGTGAATCATAGAATTGATGAGGGGAAAAGGGTGAGTGGTGCACTTAGGAGTCTGTGGAGAAAAAGAACTTTGTCCTTGGAGGCAAAGAGGGGAATGTATGAGAGTATAGTTTTACCAACGCTCTTATATGGGTGTGAAGCATGGGTGATGAATGTTGCAGCGAGGAGAAGGCTGGAGGCAGTGGAGATGTCATGTCTGAGAGCAATGCGTGGTGTGAATATAATGCAGAGAATTCGTAGTTTGGAAGTTAGGAGGAGGTGCGGGATTACCAAAACTGTTGTCCAGAGGGCTGAGGAAGGGTTGTTGAGGTGGTTCGGACATGTGGAGAGAATGGAGCGAAACAGAATAACTTCAAGAGTGTATCAGTCTGTAGTGGAAGGAAGGCGGGGTAGGGGTCGGCCTAGGAAAGGTTGGAGGGAGGGGGTAAAGGAGGTTTTGTGTGCGAGGGGCTTGGACTTCCAGCAGGCATGCGTGAGCGTGTTTGATAGGAGTGAATGGAGACCAATTGTTTTTAATACTTGACGTGCTGTTGGAGTGTGAGCAAAGTAACATTTATGAAGGGGTTCAGGGAAACCGGCAGGCCGGACTTGAGTCCTGGAGATGGGAAGTACAGTGTCTGCACTCTGAAGGAGGGGTGTTAATGTTGCAGTTTAAAAACCGTAGTGTAAAGCACCCTTCTGGCAAGACAGTGATGGAGTGAATGATGGTGAAAGTTTTTCTTTTTCGGGCCACCCTGCCTTGGTGGGAATCGGCCAGTGTGATAATAAAATAAAATAATATAATATATATATATATATATATATATATATATATATATATATATATATATATATATATATATATATATATATATGTATATATACATATATGTATATATAGTTAGTAAGTTAGTAGACAGCAACCACCCAGGGAGGTACTACTGTTCTGCCAAGCGAGTGTGAACCGAAAGCCTGTAATTCTTTTACATGATGGTAGGATTGCTGGTGTCTTTTGTCTGTCTCATAAATATGCAAGATTACAGGTACGTCTTGCTACTTCTACTTACACTTAGGTCACACTACACATACATGTACATGTTTATTTAAACACACTCATCTGAGTTTTCTTTAATTTTATCTTAATAGTTCTTGTTCTAATTACTTTTCCTTTTATATCCATGGTGAAGTGGAATAAGAATCTTTCCTCCGTAAATCATGTGTGTTGTAAAAGTCAACTAAAATGCCGGGAACAATTGGCTAGTAACCCCTTTTCCTGCAAAAATTACTAAAAAGAATAAGAAGAAGTAAATTGTCAAAGTGGGAAGTCTGAATGCGCGTGGATGTTGTGCAAATGATAAGAAAGAGATGTTTGTGGACGTTATGGATGAGAAGAAGCTGGATATCCTGGCTTTAAGTGAAACAAAGCTGAAAGGGATGGGTGAATTTCAGTGGAGAGGAATAAAGGGATTAGGTCAGAGGTTTCAAATAGAGTTAGAGCTAAAGAAGGAGTAGCAATAATGTTGAAGGATAAGCTATGGCAGGAAAAGAGGGACTATAAATGTATTATTTCAAGGATTATGTGGAGTAAAATAAAGGTTGGATGTGAGAAGTGGGTTATAGTAAGCGTTTATGCACCTGGGGAAGAAAGAAATATAGACGAGAGAGAGAGATTTTGGGATATGTTGAGTAATTGCGTGGGGAGTTTTGAACCAAGTGTTAGAGCACTTGTGGTTGGGGATTTTAATGCTAAAGTGGGAAAAAATGCTGTGGAGGGAGTAGCAGGTAAATTTGGGGTGCCAGGGGTAAATGAAAATGGGAAGCCTTTAATTGAGCTGTGTGTAGAAAGAGGTTTGGTGATAAGTAATACATATTTTATGAAAAAGAGGATAAATAAATATACAAGGTATGATGTAGCACGTAATGAAAGTAGTTTGTTAGATTATGTATTGGTGGATAAAAGGTTGATGGGTAGGCTCCAGGATGTACACGTTTATAGAGGGGCAACTGATATATCGGATCATTATCTAGTTACAGCTACAGTTAGAGTAAGAGGTAGATGGGATAAGAGAAAAATGGCAAACACAAGTAAGAGGGAGGTGAAAGTGTATAAACTAAGGGAGTAGGAAGTTCGGGTGAAATATAAGCAACTATTGACAGAAAGGTGGGCTGGTGCAGGTATGAGTAGTGGGGGGGTTGAAGAGGGTTGGAATAGTTTTAAGAATGCAGTATTAGAATGTGGGGCAGAAGTTTGTGGTTATAGGAGGGTGGGTGCAGGAGGAAAGAGGCATGATTGGTGGAATGAAGTAAAGGGTGTGATAAAAGAGAAAAAGTTAGCTTATGAGAGGTATTTACAAAGCAGAAGTTTTGTAAGAAGAGTAGAGCATATGGAGAGTAAAAGAAAGATGAAGAGAGTGGTGAGAGAGTGCAAAAGGAGAGCGGATGATAGAGTGGGAGAGGCACTCTCAAGGATTTTAATGAAAATAAGAACAAAAATTGGAGAGAGTTAAACAAGTTAAGAAAGCCTAGGGAACAAATGGATTTATCAGTTAAAAACAGAGAACGGGAGTTAGTAGATGGGAAGATGGAGGTTTTGGGTAGATGGCGAGAATATTTTGAGGAACTTTTAAATGTCGACGAAGAAAGGGAGGCGGTAATTTCATGCACTGGCCAGGGAGGTATATTATCTTTTAGGAGTGAAGAAGAGCAGGATGTGAGTGTGGGGGAGGTGCGTGAGGCATTACGTAGAATGAAAGGGGGTAAAGTAGCTGGAACTGACGGTATCATGACAGAAATGTTAAAAGCAGGGGAGGCATAGTGTGGGAGTGGTTGGTATTTTTGTTTAATAAATGTATGAAAGAGGGGAAGGTACCTAGGGATTGGCGGAGAGCGTGTATATTCCCTTTATATAAAGGGAAGGGGGACAAAAGAGACTGTAAAATTATAGAGGAATAAGTTTACTGAATATACCAGGAAAAGTGTACGGTAGGGTTATTATTGAAAGAATTAGAGGTAAGAGAGAATGTAGAATTGCAGATGAGCAAGGAGGTTTTAGAGTGGGTAGGGGATGTGTAGATCAAGTGTTTACATTGAAGCATATATGTGAGCAGTATTTAGATAAAGGTAGGGAAGTTTTTATTGCATTTATGGATTTAGAAAAGGCATATGATAGAGTGGATAGGGGAGCAATGTGGCAGATGTTGCAAGTGTATGGAATAGGTGGCAAGTTACTAAATGCTGTAAAGAGTTTTTTATTAGGATAGTGAGGCTCAGGTTAGGGTGTGTAGAAGAGAGGGGGACTACTTCCTGGTAAAAGTAGGTCTTAGACAGGGATGTGTAATGTCACCATGGTTGTTTAATATATTTATAGATGGGGCTGTTCGGGAGAGGGGTGGGATAAAATTATGTGGAATTAAATACAAAATGGGAAGTGACACAGTTACTTTTTGCTGATAATACTGTGCTTATGGGAGATTCTAAAGAAAAATTGCAAAGGTTATTTGACAAATTTGGGAATGTGTGTAAAGGTAGAAAGTTGAAAGTGAACATAGAAAAGAGTAAGGTAATGAGAGTATCAAATGATTTAGATAAAGAAAAATTGGATATCAAATTGGAGAGGAGGAGTATGAAAGAAGTGAATATTTTCAGATATTTGGGAGTTGACATGTCAGTGGATGGATTTATAAAGGATGAGGTTAATCATAGAATTGATGAAGGAAAAAAGGTGAGTGGTGCATTGAGGTATATGTTGAGGCAAAAAATGTTATCTATGGAGGCAAAGAAGGGAATGTATGAAAGTATAGTAGTACCAACACTCTTATATGGATGTGAAGCTTGGGTTGTAAATGCTGCAGCGAGGAGGCGGTTGGAGGCAGTGGAGATGTCCTGTCTAAGGGCAATGTGTGGTGTAAATATTATGCAGAAAATTCGGAGTGTGGAAATTAGGAGAAGGTGAGGAGTTAATAAAAGTATTAGTCAGAGGGCTGAAGATGGGTTTTTGAGGTGGTTTGGTCATTTAGAGAGAATGAATCAAAGTAGAATGGCATGGAGAGCGTATAAATCTGTAGGGGAAGGAAGGCGGGGTAGGGGTCATCCTCGAAAAGGTTGGAGTGAGGGGGTAAAGGAGGTGTTGTGGGCGAGGGGTTTGGACTTCCAGCAAGCGTGCGTGAGCGTGCTAGATAGGAGTGAATGGAGGCAAATGGTATATGGGATCTGACGATCTGTTGGAGTGTGAGCAGGGTAATATTTAGTGAAGGGATTCAGGGAAACCGGTTATTTTATATAACTGAACTTGAGTCATGGAAATGGGAAGTACAATGCTTGCACTCTAAAGGAGGGGTTTGGGATATTGGCAGTTTGGAGAGATATATTGTGTATTTTTATACGTATATACTTCTAAACTGTTGTATTCTGGGCACCTCTGCAAAAACAGTGATTATGTGTTAGTAAGGTGAAAGTGTTGAATGATGATGAAAGTATTTTCTTTTTTGGGGATTTTCTTTCTCTTTGGGTCTCCCTGCCTCGGTGGGAGACGGCCGACTTGTTGAATATATATATATATATATATATATATATATATATATATATATATATATATATATATATATATATATATATATATATATATATATATATATATATATATATATATGTATATATATATATGCAATAAGATCACAGTAAACAGGTGATTTCAGAATATGCAAAACAACCACTCCGAAAGAATAGAGAATCTTGTTTCATAAAAAGCAGTTTTGACAATAATATGAATATTTCCTTTGGTTTATATAAATTAGATCCATTTATAATTAATAGAATTTGGGAAGAATTTAATAATACACTGGACAAATAATCGTTAAAATTTCTTATTTCTTGGGTAGAATAGTTTGTGGGGTGAGTTGTGCAAAGGACCTATCCAAGTTGGGTCGCCGCGCGTCACGTGTTTAACCGTTGTGGGATCTGATAGTGAGGTGCTGGCCGACCCCTTATATAGCTTCCTTGGATGCTTCACTTTCATAGTTCCTTGATAATGTGAGTAGTCACGAAAGCGCTTGGAATTTCTCTATTCTTTCAGAGTGGTTGTTTTGCATATATATATGTATATATATATATATATATATATATATATATATATATATATATATATATATATATATATATATATATATATATATATATATATATATATATATATATATATATATATATATATATATATATATATATATATATATATATATATATATATATATATATATATATATATATATATATATGTCGTGCCGAATATGTAAAACTGGTCAATTATCAAGAACTCATTTAAAATGAAGTCTTTTCTAAAATTTTCTCTTATACATTTAAAGATATTTTTTTCATTAATATTGATGTAAATTTATAATTTTGCACCAAAAGAATCTTAGAAAACTTACCTAACGTTATTATAACAAGAACAATTTATTTTAGCCTAACCCAACTAAATACATTTTTGTCGCGCAGCCTAGAAAAATTTCTAGCTTAAACACATGCAAGTTTGCGCGTGTCATCCTACAAGCGCCGCACATCTGGATTCCTCTTCTTTAATTCTAACCAATCACAAGCCTTCTCTGAGTCGCTTCAGCTAGGTGGTGATGGCGTTTGCCGGCTTCCCATTGGTTGAGAGAACAAAATATAAACATGTGTGTCTGGGCATCGCCAAGAGTGAGTTTTTTCCATCCAGTGTCACTAATATACTCTTTGATTTTACCCTCTACAATGTCGGTAAGTACTGATTGTTGTGTTTAGTGCATAGATGGATAGTTTAGGCATATTTTGATATATACATAAAGTCCGTGTGAAGCATAATGTGAGTGTAGCGTGCAGTTGAAAAAAGTGCAACAAAAGAAGCGCAAAAATTTTCGTTGCTGCCCTTTTAGTGACATAGTTCACTTTTAGTAAAATAAATATTTATAAAAAAAATTCTATTGCATATATGAATTCTGTAGTGGTCTGCATCTATGCAGAGCGTTTTTACTGTCCTTCCAGATCAATGAGAAATTGTTTTATGGGGAGCTCTCCAGCACCAGGTCAAAATATGTCTGCATTTTGGAGGACAGTGACTCAGAACCAGAGGTAGATGAATCAGAATTGCTGGATAGTGGTGATGAATACTTGTCACCGGATGCAGAGGTGTCAAGTGATGAGGAGGAAGAAAGGCCAACCAAAAAGCAGAAATTAGTGAAGTTTCACGTTTGGTGGCGTTTAAAGAAAGGCCCAGGCTTTCTCCTATGTCTTTAATTTTACTGATGTCCTCCAGGAGAGATTCTGTTGTGCCAGCTAGGGTGCCGTCGTCCAGGAACCAGATATTGAGCTCGCTGGAGAGTGCTTCTGTGACTTCCTTGATGACCAAACAAAATAGAAAGGGGGCGAGAGGGTCCCCCTGTTGCACGCCCTCACATTAGTCAATTTCATGGTCCCCAAACAATAGTTTGGAAGTCACACTATAACACGATTCTATGAAAGGATAAAGGGAAGGGAAGTTTCTATAAACTGCTTGGAGAGCAGCATCCCTTCTCACTGAGTTGAAAGCGTTGGCAAAGTCCAATTTGACCAAGGCTTTTTCATCGGACATGTTTTTGATATATATATATATATATATATATATATATATATATATATATATATATATATATATATATATATATATATATATATATATATATATATATATATATATATATATATATATATATAAATATAAATATATATATATATATATATATATATATATATATATATATATATATATATATATATATATATATATATATATATATATATATATATATATTTATATATATAAATATAAATATATATATATATATATATATATATATATATATATATATATATATATATATATATATATATATATATATATATATATATATAATGTCGTGCCGAATAGGCAGAACTTGCGATCTTGGCTTAAATAGCAACGCTCATCTTGCCATATAGGACAAGCGAAAATTTGTTTATGCAATAATTTCGCCAAAATCATTCTGAACCTAACGAAAAAAATATATTTCGCTGTGTTTGTTTAGTATTAAATTATTGTAAACAAGTTTCTTTTGGTGCAAAATTAAAAAAATTTATATCAACATTAATGAAAAAAAATATATCTTTAAACGTACCAGAGAAAATTTTAGAAAGGACTTAATTTTAAATGAGTTCTTGCTAATTGATCAGTTTTACATATTTGGCACGACATATATATATATATATATATATATATATATATATATATATATATATATATATATATATATATATATATATATATATATATATATATATATATATATATATATATATATATATATGGAAATAAATGGTATAAAATACCGACACCAAAATACCAAACACCAAAACCAAACGTGGTGAAATTATAGGCTTCTTCCTGCGTGCACTCAGAATCTGCAGCAACGAGTTACTTGAGGAAGAATGCACTATAATTGAACAAATATTTTCTAAACTCCACTATCCTCGTCACTTCATCAGAGACTGCAGACGGCGAGCATTAAACATCTTCAACACACCCAGAGAAGACACTGCCGAGAAGAGATACATAGTCCTTCCCACCAACTTCATTGCCAAACATGTTTCCAACATCTTTGCCAAAACATCATTCCAAGTATCTACCTCCACAACCACGACCATCAAGGACATCACCAGTAGTAGACAGGACAAGCCTCCATCCTCTGCAGGGGTATACATAATCCCTTGTAATGACTGCAACAAGTTATACGTGGGCGAAACATCAAGGGACCTCCAAACACGTATTTCAGAACACCAACACGCAAGCAGGTCTGACGACACAAGGAATGCCTGCGTACAACACCGTAATTCACACAACCACTTGATAAACTACAGAAACTCAAGACTTACCGCCACAGAAGACAACACTCAATACCGAAGAATCCTGGAATCATCACTTATTTCTATATCCGACAACTTCAACCAGAATAGTGGCTTCTATAACATAGCTGAACCACTTGCCAAGAAACTTCTTCATCGCTATCCCACATAAGAACACTGTAGAAGGTCTGCTCACTAACTTATCCAATCTCCTTTCCAAGCTACCCAAGTTTTTAGACTCTATAACCCCACTCGGTACATCATCAGATGCAGCATTCTTCACCTGACCTCAGCATTCTGAACCGGACTATAAATACTCGCGTTACTTCCACCCCAGGTAGTTCTGTTTGTGACTTGAAAAAGCCCACTGTGTGGGCGAAACGTAGTCAATAAAGGATCACATTATACTGCATTTGTGTTTATATTTCCATATATGTATATATATATATATATATATATATATATATATATATATATATATATATATATATATATATATATATATATATATATATATATATATATATATATATATATATATGTCGTGCCGAATATGTAAAACTGGCCAATTAGCAAGAACTCATTTAAAATTAAGTCCTTTCTAAAATTTTCTCTTATACCTTTAAAGATATATTTTTTTCATTAATGTTGATGTAAAAATTTATAGTTTTGCACCAAAAGGAACTTAGAAAACTTACCTAACCTTATTATAACAAGAACAATTTATTTTAGCCTAACCCAACTAAATATATTTTAGATTTGTTTACAATAATTTAATACTAAACAAACACAGTGAAATATATTTTTTTCGTTAGGTTCAGAATGATTTTGGCGAAATTATTGCATACACAAATTTTCACTTGTCCTATATGGCAAGATGAACGTTGCTATTTAAGCCAAGATCGCAAGTTCTGCCTATTCGGCACGACATATATATATATATATATATATATATATATATATATATATATATATATATATATATATATATATATATATGTATATATATATATATATATATATATATATATATATATATATATATATATATATATATATATATATATATATTATAAACCATACCACGGGCGGGATTGAACCCGCAGTCAGAGAGTCTCAAAACTGCGATTCCCACGAAAGCAGGGTGGCCCGAAAAAGAAAAACTTTCACCATCATTCACTCCATCACTGTCTTGGCAGAAAAGCTCTTTACACTACAGTTTTTAAACTGCAACATTAACACCCCTCCTTCAGAGTGCAGGCACTGTACTTCCCATCTCCAGGTTTTAAGTCCGGCCTGCCGGTTTCCCTGAACCCCTTCATAAATGTTACTTTGCTCACACTCCAACAGCACGTCAAGTATTAAAAAACATTTGTCTCCATTCACTCCTATCAAACACGCTCACGCATGCTTGCTGGAAGTCCAAGCCCCCGCACACAAAACCTCCTTTACCCCCTCCCTTCAAGTTTTCCTAGGCCGACCCCTACCCTGTTTTCCTTCCACTACAGACTGATACACTCATGAAGTCATTCTGTTTCGCTCCATTCTCTCTACATGTCCAAACCACATCAACAACCCTTCCTCAGCCCTCTGGACAACAGTTTTGGCAATCCCGCACCTCCTCCTAACTTCCATACTACGAATTCTCTGCATTACATTCACGTCACACATTGCCCTCAGACATGACTACTCCACTGCCTCCAGCCTTCTCCTCGCTGCAACATTCATCACCCATGCTTCACAACCATATAAGAGCGTTGGTAAAACTATACTCTCATACATTCCCCTCTTTGCCTCCAAGGACAAAGTTCTTTGTCTCCACAGACTCCTAAGTGCACCGCTCACCCTTTTCCCCTCATCAATTCTATGATTCACCTCATCTTTCATAGACCCATCCGTTGACACGTCCACTCCCAAATATCTAAATACATTCACCTCCTCCATACTCTCTCCCTCCAATCTGATATCCAATCTTTCATCACCTAATCTTTTTGTTATCCTCATAACCTTACTCTTTCCTCTATTCACTTTTAATTTTCTTCTTTTACATACCCTACCAAATTCATCCAGCAACCTCTGCAACTTCTCTTCAGAATCTCCCAAGAGCACAGTGTCATCAGCAAAGAGCAACTGTGACAACTCCCACTTTATGTTTGATTCTTTATCTTTTAACTCCACGCCTCTTGTCAAGAGCCTCGCATTTACTTCTCTTAGAACCCCATCTATAAATATATTAAACAACCACGGTGACATCACACATCCTTGTCTAAGGTCTACTTTTACTGGGAAATAATCTCCCTTTTTCCTACATACTCTAACTTGAGCCTCACTATCCTAGTAAAAACTCTTCACTGCTTTCAGTAACCTACCTCCTACACCATACACCTGCAACATCTGCCACATTGCCCCCCTATCCACCCTGTCATACGCCTTTTCCAAATCCATAAATGCCACTAGTACCTCTTTAGCCATATCTAAATACTGTTCACTTATTTGTTTCACTGTAAACACCTGGTCCACACATCCCCTACCTTTCCTAAAGCCTCTTTGTTCATCTGCTATCCTATCCTATATATATAATATATATGCTGACACTTCTGAAGCACTTAGAGGAAAGCACCCTGCCAGAGAAACCAGGGGCACCAACAGTTCCTACATCTCTGTCCCCACTGTGGAACCATTGATTGTGGAAATCTCGGATATTTACAAAACAATAATGTTGTTCCAGTTCGGCTCTGCTGGGGGTTACACTGGAATGAGGCCACAGCATTTGAAGGAAATATTGATCCAGTTATCGGGGAGATTGCAGAGACACTGTTTTCAGAGATCACAAGGTTTGTCAACAATTCAGAGGGCAACACTTTTCGCCGCCTTGTTTCCAAAGCTGTATTCGGGCAGATGAGGCCATGTTGCTTCAACCAAACCAGCTTGGCTGAAAGTGAAGAAGTGGTTCATGCAACAAGGGCGTATATCAATACTCTGCCTAAGGACAATGCAGTGGTAAAATTAGATTTCAAGAACGCATTTAAACTCCTGAAAAGAGATGTGGTATTAATAGCTGTACAAGAACATTTCCCTGGCCTCTTCCTTTTGTTTCAGCTGGATATAGCAAGGAACCAATGCTCCTGTTTGGTGAGCATAAATCACATCAACAGCGATCAGAGGGTGTCCAGCAAGGGCATCCTCTCGCACCATTTCTCTTCCGTATAACGGTTAGGGAAATCACAGACTGACTAGTGAGCTAAACATCTGGTTCCTGGATGATGGCTCATTAGCAGGTACGAAGGAGTCCCTTCTAGATGATCTTACACAGGTGATGATACGGGGACAGTAAATGGGTCTCATTCTGAATCCATCCAAATGTGAAATCATCTCAGTCAGTCAACAAGTGATAAATGCAGTAAGATGAAAACTGCAATGAGCATCAGTCATTGCTCCCACAAATAGCGAATGCCATTTATACAATTCTCAGGAAGAAACTGGAAGAGTTGTGGAAAATGGAACAACCAATAGGCAATCTTGACACCCACGATGCCTTGTACCTTCTCACAAAATGCTTGAGTCTGCCCAGGTTGACATATTTCCTAAGATGTGCACCTTCATATGATAGCCCTATACCGCACGAATATGACAGTATCCTGAGGCAGATTTTTACGAAAGTACTTAATCTAACTCTAGAAGATGGGCAGTGGGACAAAGCTACATTTGCAGTCAAACTAGGAGGCATTGGTGTCCGCAAGTCATCAGAGATTGCGCTACCTGCTTTTCTGTCGTCACGCATTGCATCCAGAGGGCTTGTAGCAGCGAATCTTCCTTAACATCTTAGGGACAAGATTGAAATCCAGGACCCAAAGTTCATTGACGGAGCCATGATCTGCTCCCCCACCCAACAGCTACAAAAAGTCGCACTGGGATGGCCCAGTAGTGGAGAATATAGCCTCAAGAATGCTTCAGAGTGTGTCAGGGAAGGAAAGAGCCCACCTTCTGGCAGTGAGAGCTCCTCATGCAGGGGACTTTCTGTCGGCTGTTCCCAACTCCAGCCTTGGCACAAAACTCGACCCAAAGACCATCCGCAATGGTGTTGCCCTTCTACTTGCCCCCCTAATCTCGCCGAACACAGGTGTATTTTTGGTAGTGAAGCAGCAGACCGATTCGGGTACCATGGTCTTGTGTGTCGTAAATCTGAGGGAAAGATTGCAAGACATGAGGAGGTTAATAACATTATCAACAGGAGCCTCACAACTGCCAGATGCCCAGCAGTAAGGGAGCCACCCCAAATATGCAGATCTGATGACAGCTAAAAGCATCCAGATGACATCACTCTTCAAGCCTGGACAGACGGCAGGCAGGTGGAGTGGGACTACACATGTGCATCTACCTTTGCTGGTACCTATCTCCAATACACCAGGGAGGAAGGAGGGGCAGCCGCCAGCTTCAGGGAGTCCCAAACGTCTAGAAAATATGGAGAACTTGCCCAACATTATATGCTTGTTCCCATAGGCTCGGAGACCCTTGGCTCATAAAGGCAAAAGTCTCATGAAGGTAACTAGGTATCCCAGGGCAGCTAGTTTTCTGTTCCAGTGACTCAGCGCTGCTGTTCAGAGGGATAATGCCTGCTGCATTTTGGGCACGTGCACCAGCTCTGAGGAGCTGCTTGAGATTTTCGCATTATAATCAGCGAAAAACAAGTAACAATATGTACTAGACATGTATGTCTCACACCTCATGTACTGTATATGCCATCTTTATATCAACAATGTATCTTTTAGAACTTTTGTGCCATATTATGTAATAAAATATACTTACTGATAAAAATGAATGAAAAAATGGGATGGTAAGGGAAGTGGAATATTCAACTGACTTCAGGAAGAAATCCAAATATTCCTTCCTGAAGCTTTTATATCCACTTCTCCGAGGTTATGGGTCTCATAATTTACACCAGAGGTGGACCCCATCCATACATATTTAAACACTACTCTCTGGTCGAAGGAGACTCGAACCTACGAACCTTGGGACAAGGTACGCAGTTTTCTACCCACCGTACCACACTAGACCAATACCTTGTCGTCCAGCCAACGCTAGGCGTTTTGATCCAAGGCAGCCAGCATTCAGGCAGGTGGTGTTAGCTATTTCATATCATCCCCGGCATGCATCGACCGACGGGAGAGTTTTACATTTTTAAGAATTCGCGGAACAAACGAAATATTCACAAACACTAATCTGTGGTCGAAAGAGACTTGAACCTACGAACCTTGAAACAAGATACACTGTGTGGTACATAGTACATAGTGTGGTACAGTGGTTACAGCACTGCGTACTTTGTCCCAAGGTTCATAGGTTCGAGTCTCCTTCGACCAGAGATTAGTGTTTGTAAATATTTCGCCTGTTCTGCGAATTCTAAACATATATATCAGGTTTATCATTCATATAATCTTACCATACCTATCAACAGCATTGTAAGTGCGGTTGTAAGAAACAACTTTGCTTATCAATTACCAGTACTTACTCTACGAAAATATTATCATGAATTAACGATAGTGTGAACAACTTAAAGTTACCTAACTTCAGTAACATTTATAGGGAAATTGTGAGGAAAAATATGTAAAAATCTAACGGTTTAATTGTTATGAATTACGCATGTTACTTGCAGTTTTAATTTTGATTTAGACTGCTTTTGAAATCCTGTCTTCGAAATTCATTTGTATGAAAAACAAATTAATTCTAAGACATTGCATTGACCTCAGGAGTTTCTCTATCAGTACTTCCACCACTGGTCAGTCTCTATGAATACTTCTATCACTGCTCAGTCTTTATAAATACTTCCATCACTGGTCAGTCTTTATAAATACTTCCATCACTGGTCAGACTTTATAAATTCTCCCATCACTGGTCAGACTTTATCAGAACTTCCATCACTGGTCAGTCTTTATAAATACTACCACCACTGGTCATTCTTTATAAATACTTCCACCACTGGTCAGTCTTTATAAATACTACCACCACTGGTCATTCTTTATAAATACTTCCACCACTGGTCAGTCTTTATAAATACTTCCACCACTGGTCAGTCTTTATAAATACTACCACCACTGGTCATTCTTTATAAATACTACCACCACTGGTCATTCTTTATAAATACTACCACCACTGGTCATTCTTTATAAATACTTCCACCACTGGTCAGTCTTTATCAATACTTCCACCACTGGTCAGCCTTTATCAATTCTGACACCAATGATCAGCCTTTATGAATACTGCCACCACTGGTCAGTCATTAATACTGCAACCACTGGTCTTTTTTTTATCAATAGTGCCACCACTGGTCAGTCTTCTTAAATGATTCCACCACTGGGTAGTCTTCATAAATACTACCACCACTGGTCAGTCTTTATAAATACTTCCACCACTGGTCAGTCTTTATCAATACTTCCGCCACTGGTCTTTCTTTATCAATACTGCCACCACTGGTTATTCTTTACTAATATTGCCACCACTGGTCTTAATCAATACTGCCACTACTGGTCACTCTTTATCAATACTGCCACCACTGGCTAGTCGTCATCAATACTTCCATCACTGGTTAGTCTTTATAAGTACTGCTACCACTGCTCAGGCTTTATCAATTGTGCCACCACTGGTTAGTCTTTATAAATACTTCCACCACTGGTCAGTCTTTAATAACACTGCCACGGATGGTTAGTCTTTATCAATACTTCCACCACTGGTTAGTCTTTATGAATAATTCCACCACTAGTTAGTCTTTATCAATACTTCCACCACTGGTTAGTCTTTATCAGTACTTCCACCACCGGTCAGTCTCTATCAGTACTGCCACCACTGGTCAGTCTTTATCAATACTTCCACCACTGGTCAGTCTTCATCAGTACTTCCACCACTGGTCAGTCTTTATCAGTACTTCCACCACTGGTCAGTCTTTATCAGTACTTCCACCACTGGTCAGTATTTATCAGTACTTCCACCACTGGTCACTCTTAATACTTCCACCACTGGTAATTCTTTATTCTGCCACCACTGGGGAGTCTTCATCAATAATTCCACCACTGGTTTGTCTTTATTATTACTGCTGCCACTGGCCAGTCTTCATCAATTGTGCCACCACTGGTCAGTCTTTATAAATACTTCCACCACTGGTCAGTCTTTATCAGTACTTCCACCAGTGGTCAGTCTTTATATGTACTGCCACAACTGGTCAGTCTTTATCACTACTGCCACCACTGGTCAGTCTTGATCAATACTTCCACCACTTGTCAGTCTTATCAACACTGCCACCACTGGTCAGTCTTATTCAGTACATCCACCACTGGTCAGTCTTAATCAATATTGCCACCACTGGTCATTCTTTACCACTACTGCCACCACTGGTTAGTCTTTATCAATACTTCCACCACTGGTCAGTCTTCATAAATACCTCCACGACTGGTCAGTCATTATAAACACTTCCACCACTGTTCAGTCTTTATCAGTACTGCCACCACTGGTCATTCTTTATCACTACTGCCACCACTGGTCAATCTTGATCAATACTTCCACCACTGGTCAGTCTTTATCAATACTTCCAGCACTGGTCAGTCTTCATCAATACTTCCACCATTGGTCAGTCTTTATAAATACTTCCACCACTGGTCAGTCTTTATCAGTACTGCCACTACTCGCTAGTCTTTATCAATACTTGCACCATTGGTAAGTCTTCATCAATTCTGCCACCACTGGTCAGTCTTTATCAG
>NC_091313.1:45101822-45167384 GCF_038502225.1 Cherax quadricarinatus | reverse complement strand
TATTAAAAGAGGATAACATCAAAGCTGCTTTCATAGACAACCTGGAAGCTTTCTACAACAGATGGAAACATAAAAAGTCCGGGCTGAATGGTACTGCCCTTGATACTGGCCATGTAGTCGGAAACTGTAAGGCTGGAGGTGATGTCCTGGTAGTCAGTAAATGTGGGGCTGATAGTGCTGTCCTGGGAGATAGTAATGGTGAAGCTGGAGGTGCTTCCTGGGAGACAGTAATGGTGAAGCTGGAGGTGCTGTCCTGGGAGACAGTAATGGTGAAGCTGGAGGTGCTGTCCTGGGAGACAGAAATGGTGAAGCTGGAGGTGCTGTCCTGGGAGACAGTAATGGTGAAGCTGGAGGTGCTGTCCTGGGAGACAGTAATGGTGAAGCTGGAGGTGCTGTCCTGGGAGACAGTAATGGTGAAGCTGGAGGTGCTGTCCTGGGAGACAGTAATGGTGAAGCTGGAGATTTTGTCCAGGTAGTCGGGAATTATACGCAGGAAGGAATACATATAAATGACCTCATAGGGGACAGGAGCCGTAGTGGGGAAACAAGTGTAGTCAAAGATAAGATAAAACCAATATTGCAAACCAGAAATACCACAGGAAATAGCAAACAAGAGGACTCCACTAGCAATAGTGAGGATATATTACCAAAAACAACTGGTGGGAGCTCCATTGTTGGTGCTAGGGAGGATAGGAATAAGACAGGGAAACATGCACCAACAGGAAATACAGTCACAGAAACCCAAGGCAAACGGAAACCAAGCCTGTGCACATACTATGCACTTGGTATCTGCAGACATGGGAAATCTGGAAAAACAGACGGGACGTGCAACTATGACCACCCTAGAAAATGCCATGCCCATATGACAACAGGAAAATGCAAACTCCCTTCCTGTAAGCTTTTTCACCCTGAAATGTGTACCTCTTCAGTACAGGAAAGACTGTGCTATAACTTAAATTGCCAGGCACACCATCTAAAGGGTACAAAAAGATACAAAACATCCAGGCCATGGGAAAACCTGGGTAGCCACAGCCACTCAAGAGGGAGAGGTTTTTTAGTGCCATGAAGGAAAAAAACTGGCAGGAAATGGCAGAAATCCTACACCAAATCCAGTCATTCCTGGAGTGGAACCACAGTCGATGGCCTCCACTCTAAACCAACAGATACAGATACTAATGCCTGAAAAAAAATCCTTCCCCAGTACCAACAATACCACCAGTCCGATAACATTCTTCTTTGCAAATATACAGGGTCTAAAGCCAGCAACAAACAACAAAATACCTTTCATCCGTGGACTGCTTGCAGGGGCAAAGGCAATGTTCGCGGCTTTCACTGAGACCCACATAAAGGATCACTTGGACAACGAAATATGGATCCCAGGTTACAACCTATACAGATGTGACAGAGTGAACAGGCAAAAGGGGGGTGGGTTGGCCTGTACCTAGTCATTGTGGTAGTCTACAAGCCTCCGGATGCAACATCCCAGCAATTCCAGGAACAGCTGTTAAAAATTGACCACTGTCTCGAAAATCTTCCAGCTCCTGGGGGATTTCAACTTAAGGCACCTAAAATGGAGGAATATAGCAAATAATATTGTTGCAGTAATAACACCAGGAGGCAGCTCTGATGAAAACTCACACTCACACGAGCTTTTAAATCTCTGCACAAAATTCAATTTAAACCAGCAAATAATAGAGCCTACTAGACTGGAGAACACACTAGACCTCAACTTCACTAACAATGATGATCTGATAAGAAATGTCACCATATCAAAAACAATATACTCAGATCACAACATAATTGAGGTTCAGACATGTATGCGTGGAGCCCCAGACCGACATAATGAGACTAGTCACGAGGGAGCATTCACTAAATTCAACTTCAATAACAAAAACATAAAGTGGGACCAAGTAAACCAAGTCCTAACCGATATAAGCTGGGAAGATATACTAAGCAACACAGACCCCAACTTATGCCTAGAACAGATTAACTTGGTGGCACTCGATGTATGCACAAGGATTATTCCTCTAAGAAAAAGGAGTAGATGTAAAATAGAAAGAGTCAGGCGCTCCCTTTACAGGCGACGGAAAATAATAACAGAGCGGCTAAAAGAGGTCAATATATCTGAAATGCGTAGGGAGACACTGGTCAGAGAAATAGCAAGCATCGAACTTAAGCTAAAGGAATCTTATAGGAGTCAGGAATCGCGGGAAGAACTAAAAGCCATAAATGAAATCGAAAGAAACCCAAAGTATTTCTTCTCCTATGCCAAATCAAAGTCGAGAACAACGTCCCGTATTGGGCCCCTACTTAAACAAGGTGGGTCCTACACAGATGACAGCAAGGAAATGGGTGAGCTACTCAAGTCCCAATATGACTCAGTTTTTAGCAAGCCGCTAACCAGACTGAGAGTCGAAGATCAAAATGAATTTTTTATGAGAGAGCCACAAAATTTGGTTAACACAAGCCTATCTGATGTTATCCTAACGCCAAATGACTTCGAACAGGCGATAAATTACACGCCCATGCACTCAGCCCCAGGGCCAGACTCATGGAATTCCGTATTCATCAAGAACTGCAAGAAGCCCCTATCACGAGCCTTTTCCATACTATGGAGAGGGAGCATGGACACGGGGGTCGTCCCACAGTTACTAAAAACAACAGACATAGCCCCACTCCACAAAGCGGGCAGTAAAGCAACACCAAAGACCTATAGACCGATAGCACTAACATCCCATATCATAAAAATCTTTGAAAGGGTCCTAAGAAGCAAGATCACCACCCATCTAGAAACCCATCAGTTACACAACCCAGGGCAACATGGGTTTAGAACAGGTCGCTCCTGTCTGTCTCAACTATTGGATCACTACGACAAGGTCCTAAATGCACTAGAAGATAACAAGAATGCAGATGTAATATATACAGACTTTGCAAAAGCCTTCGACAACTGTGACAATGGTGTAATAGCGCACAAAATGCGTGCTAAAGGAATAACAGGAAAAGTCGGTCGATGGATCTATAATTTCCTCACTAACAGAACACAGAGAGTAGTCGTCAACAGAGTAAAGTCCGAGGCAGCTACGGTGAAAAGCTCTGTTCCACAAGGCACAGTACTCGCTCCCATCTTGTTCCTCATCCTCATATCCGACATAGACAAGGATGTCAGCCACAGCACCGTGTCTTCCTTTGCAGATGACACCCGAATCTGCATGACAGTGTCTTCCATTGCAGACACTGCAAGGCTCCAGGCGGACATCAACCGAATCTTTCAGTGGGCTGCAGAAAACAATATGAAGTTCAACGATGAGAAATTTCAATTACTCAGATATGGTAAACACGAGGAAATTAAATCTTCATCAGAGTACAAAACAAATTCTGGCCACAAAATAGAGCGAAATACCAACGTCAAAGACCTGGGAGTGATCATGTCGGAGGATCTCACCTTCAAGGACCATAACATTGTATCAATCGCATCTGCTAGAAAAATGACAGGATGGATAATGAGAACCTTCAAAACTAGGGAGGCCAAGCCCATGATGACACTCTTCAGGTCACTTGTTCTATCTAGGCTGGAATATTGCTGCACACTAACAGCACCTTTCAAGGCTGGTGAAATTGCTAACCTAGAAAATGTACAGAGAACCTTCACGGCGCGCATAACGGAGATAAAACACCTCAATTACTGGGAGCGCTTGAGGTTCCTAAAACTGTATTCCCTGGAACGCAGGCGGGAGAGATACATGATTATATACACCTGGAAAATCCTAGAGGGACTAGTACCGAACTTGCACACGAAAATCACTCACTACGAAAGCAAAAGACTTGGCAGACGATGCAACATCCCCCCCAATGAAAAGCAGGGGTGTCACTAGCACGTTAAGAGACCATACAATAAATGTCAGGGGCCCGAGACTGTTCAACTGCCTCCCAGCATACATAAGGGGGATTACCAGCAGACCCCTGGCAGTCTTCAATCTGGAACTGGACAAGCACCTAAAGTCGGTTCCTGACCAGCCAGGCTGTGGCTCGTACGTTGGTTTGCGTGCAGCCAGCAGCAACAGCCTGGTTGATCAGGCTCTGATCCACCAGGAGGCCTGGTCACAGACCGGGCCGCGGGGGCGTTGACCCCCGGAACTCTCTCCAGGTAAACTCCAGGTAAACAGTTATCACAGTGATATACACAGTTACCACAGTGATATACACAGTTACCATTGTGATATAAACAGTTACCGTGGTGAGGTACACAGCTGCCACAGTGATATACACAGTTGCCACAGTGATATACACAGTTGCTTTAGTAATATACACAGTTACCACAGTGATACACACAGTTACAGCAGTGATACACAGTTACAACAGTGATATACTCGGTTACCATAGTGATACACTCAGTTACCAAAGTGATATACACAGTTATGACAGTGATATAAACTGTGGAAAATATATAGTATATTTTTCCGAAAATAGTGTATATGTATGTAAATTAATAGAATATATTGTATTTAATAAAATTATATTATAAAAAATGGGAAGCTCGGCGCCTGCGCAGACGAGCAGGGAGAGTCATCATTTTGTTTTGAATGGAGTACAAAAACGTTAGTGAAAATAAGAAGAATTTTCGTCGCTTTAGCGGTTATATTGAGCTTACACCTCTCAAATAGGAGCTGAAATTCTTGGATGTGCATTACTGCATAATTTATGCATTAAATCGATGTAAGGACAGCTCCAGGAACCTCAGATGAGCTATCTAAATTATGTTTGTAATTCTGGCCAGCATTATCATCATAAATTTAGCTAGAGAGAGGTTTTTGAGTATGATGCACAGTAATCTCCAGACTAATTAGTGACTGTTATGATTATAAATTCTCCTTCTGTTATATAAATGTGTATATGTAATCATTTATTAATTTTAATATACAGTCCACAAAAATTATAATAATTTTACCAGAATTCCTGGTAATGTACATTTCATTTGTAATTAATATAGGTCTAGAGCAACTTGTGGATATGACAGCTGTAGGTATCGAAGGGGGACATTTTTGTGACCTAGGTGTCCCAAATTCCTACTTGTCTATGTAACTTTGATAAATAATAATAATCTTAGTTACCATTTACTAGTATGTACCTTATGTTACATCCAAGTAAATGTAATTTTCCATAATTTGCCCGTTGGTCCTTCTTGAACAGGAGGTAATTAGTTAAGTCATTAATTAATGAATTAATTACTTAATAATTATATATGAAATGACAGGAGGTGGCTGTTAGGTCCACAAATTTACTTAATGTGTAATTACTAAGCTCAAGTGTAGCTAACATTATTAATGTGTATTTAAAATTTATATTATAATTTTCTTACATTTGTAATTACTAAGCTCAAGTGTAGCTAACATTATTAATATGTATTTAAAATTTATATTATAATTTTTTTACATGTATTTACTAAGCTCAAGTGTAGCTAGGATTTATTCAAAGGTAAGTTGTAGTATTTACCTTTATAAAGTGCATAATTTAGTACATAATCAGTGTTATTAATTAAGTTGAATTTAATACATTGCATCATGGCTGAAAATGAGGAAATTAATGTAGAAGACAAACATATGGAATATAGAGCAAAAGAAGCATCACTACAGGCTAGAAAAGGTCATATAACAAAGGCATATAATAAATGTTTGGAATTAATGAATCAAGAAACTGTGAATACAGATGATTTAAAATTGTATTTAGATGCTTTGGGGAATAGATATGATTCATACAAATTATATTATAACAAATATGAAGGAGATTTGTTAGTAAATTGTGTAGATGAGACTGAAGTAGATCTTATGATTAATCAGTATTATGAATTAGAGGAAAAGATTCTTTCTTGTAAAAGTCAGGCCTTGAATAAAATAAAATGTGTAAACCAGGTAGTTAATCATTCTGCTTCAACAAATAAGATGTCTTTGCCAAAACTCCCAGAATTATGTTTACCTGTATTTAATTCTGGAGAAAATTGGGACGAGTTTTGGTCAATATTTAAAGCAGCTGTGCATGATAGGAGTGACCTAGCCTGTGTAACTAAATTATCTTACCTCAAAGGACAGATTAGAGGAGATGCTCACATACTCATACAAGCCTTTTCCCAATGTAAATGATTCTTACAAAGAAGCAGTTAACTTGTTGAAGGTCACTTATTGCAATATAGAACAAAGTAGGTTGGATCTAGTGAATATCATTGTTAATTTAAAATCTTCAGATCACACTTACAAAGGTTTACAGCAGTTTAGAGTTAAATTGGAAAGCACTCTCAAAACTTTAAGTAATAAATATAATCTGAGGGAATCAGACTGGTTATTGAGTGCCATGGTACAGAATAAATTAAGCTGTAAAACACTTGAAAGAATCTCGAACAAGTATCACAAAGGTTATTTTGGTCTGGAGGAAATAAGACTAGGTCTGCAAGAATTAATTGCTCAGTTGCAGACCAGCCAAATAACTCATTTTAAAGATGCAATGCATAATAACTCTGAGGTATCTGTCAAGTTTCGCAAAGGGAAAAATTATCACAATGGTAATAATTAAAATTCATTTCCTAAAAAGAGTTGCATAGGTGCATATCAAGTAGCAGGAATCAGAAATAATGATTCTCCACAAGGTAAGAAGAATAAGTACCCTCCTAAGAGTAGCCCAGTTAATGAGAAACCAGTCAAAGAAAAGAAAGATTGTCTCTCCTGCAAGGGTACTCATTTTTCTAAGAATTGCATTGCATACAATTCATGGAATGATAAAGTTGAAAGGCTGGAAGAACTTGAAAGGTTTATCAGATGTCTAGGTAAGCACAATGAAAAGGATTTTTATGCCAACTTAAACAACTGTTATCAATGTCACCAAGGAAGACACCATATATAGTCATGTGTAAGGGTCTATATGATAATGTTGATAATAATGATAATGTTGACAATCCTGACACAACAGTGGCTAATGTAAAAATTGCTGCTAATGTTAATAATGATGGTTTTGCTGAAGTAGCCTTACCTGTGTTACAGGTAAAAATTGATGATAAAAGGCATAAATCAAAAAATGTAACTGCATTATTAGACCAGGGATCCCAGCGTACTTTCATAAAACGTAAACGTCTTGATGGTATGAAAGTACAGATGGGAGATCCTACAACTCTAAAATTATCTGGTTTTCTCTAAGATAAAAGGGCTCAATTGTATGACACTGTTTATGTAACTGTCAGGTTGGGCAATGAGAAAAAACGTGTTAATGCAGTAATTGTAGATAGACTTCCAGAGAAAATATCTACAATAGGGCTTAGTAAAGCTACAGAAAGACTTTCACATAATGTAAATTTAGCACCTTCTGGTGTAAATGATGATTCTGTAGGCCCAATAAATATTTTGATAGGTAGTGACTATTATGCCTCCTTTGTAAAGGGTATGGTAAAGAAATGTGGTGTCACCCTTATAAGACTACAGGAGGCTATGTAATGTGTGGTAGGAATCCTCGTAATAATAAAGCATGACTAGAGGAAACTATAAATACTATAACTGCGTGTCTTACTCATGAAATCGTGCCCCAGTATAATTCTTCCGTAGAGGAAGGTGTCGAGCCAGTGCATAAATTGTGGGAATTAGACAGCATTGGAATAAATGTAAATGAAGAAAGTCTAGACGATTCTTTTACTCAGGAACAATACCTGAGAGATGTCAAATTTGAATCTGGACAATACAGGGTACTACTTCCGTGGAGACTGAACCATCCAGAATTGCCCACTAATTACAGAATGGCATATGGACAATTAAAGGCTCAGCTCCGCGAACTGAGTAAGACACCAGAATTGTTGACTGCCTATAATGATATAATTACTGAACAATTAATTAATAAATTTATAGAAGAGGTACCTCCTGAGCAAGCCAAAATTTATTGTCACTATTTGCCACATCACGGAGTGAAGAAGGATTCTAAGACCACTCCTCTGAGGATTGTGTTTAATTGTAGTGCCAGGAGTAACAAAAATGTACCTAGTTTAAATGACTGTTTGATGACAGGTCCGTCGTTGACGGAAAAATTAGGAGATATCTTATTATATTTTAGGGTGAAGAATTATGCCTTTTCGGCTGACATAAGTAAAGCTTTCCTAAGAGTGGGTTTACAAGATGCTGACCAGGATTGTACCCACTTCTTCTGGCCTGAGAATCCTAGTGACCCACTTAGCCCTCTGGAAACCTTTCGCTTTAGGAGCGTATTATTTGGTGCTACAACCAGTCCGTTCCTACTTCAAGCGACGATAAATGCACACCTTAAACGTATAGGAAGTCCATTGAGTAAAGTAATGAGCAAACAATTTTATGTGGGCAATTTCCTGTGTGTGACATAAACTGAAGAGGAACTGTTAGACTTATGGAGAGGCTAATAAAATAATGCAAAGTGCAAATATGCCTCTGAGGGAATGGAATAGTAATTCGTCCAAATTAAAGGACAAAATAAGTAAATATTACCCTGGAGATGAAGTGCCAAAATGTAGTAATGTACTGGGATTAACTTGGGATACTGAGAGAGATTTGCTAATGTTAAAACCTAATAATTACAGTATGCCCAGTAAATTAACTAAAAGAGTTTTGCTTGCTGAAGTTTCCAAATGTTTTGATCCACTAGGTTAGTGTCACCCCTTACTATAAGAGGGAAATTATTAATACGAGAAGCATGGAAGCTTAAATGTGCTTGGGATGAAACTCTACCTGAGGAATTCATTAACAGGTGGGATGAATTAATTGGTGATTATGAAAAATTCCAATGTTGGGGTTTCCACGCCAGGTGGCCAATCCAGATGGGAAAAATATTCTCCACATTTTTGGTGATGCTTCAAAATTGGCGTATGGAGCAGTTGCTTACCTTCAATGTAATAGTGTCATTTCTCTTGTTATGTCTAAGGCTAAAGTGTCTCCAATTAAATCACATACCTTACCTCAGTTGGAATTAACAGCCATTTATGTAGGTGTCAAATTAGCTAATTATATAAGAAGTAAGTTCCAGGAGATAAATATTAGCGACACTGTAATTTGGTCTGATAATGAGGTGTCCTTACAATGGTTTCGTAATGGAAACAGTAAAATTGTGTATGTACAAAACAGAGTCGCTGAAATTAATCAGATGCAAGAGAAGTATAATAGTTTAGGTCAGCATATGTTAACATTTAATCATATACCTGGTGAGGAGAATCCAGCTGATTTCTTGTCTCGAGGTTTACCTTATGCTAAATTTGTATATGCTGTATCATGGTTTAAAGGACTGAGCTGGTTGGTAAATTAAGCTAATTTGCCTGTACAAAAAGCGTATATTACTCATGTTGAAATTTCTGTGACCACCGCTCCAATAGTTTGTCTTCCTTAGCCATTGATATAAATAGGTATTCTTCTTTACCCAAACTAATCAATGTAACTAAGTTGGTGTTTAAATTTCTAAACAAGGTGAATATCTCATATAAGTTTTCACATCCTCTTGAATATTGGATAAAGAGGGTACAAGAAAAAATCTATGGAAATGAGATTAAATTGATGATGGATGGAAAAATTGTGAAAGGTTCCATAATAGAGAAATTGGTATCTGACGAATGTAGCTACAGAAAGGGAAGGGAATGATTTTCTATTTTTTAGCTAACGTACGTGTAAATTTTACCTTATTCCTAGTAATGACCCTCGTATTGCAGATAGTCTTTTTAGTATGATAATAAGATGTTATCTTCATTATAGAATAATAAGAAAATATTATAACCTTCATATTATAATAATAGGGCAAGGTAAGACCCCAATGGAAATAAGTCACTCTGTCTGACTTTTTTGGGTTATCCTAGGTTCTCTACACATATGCTGCTATGTATGATAATTCTATGTAACTGTATTTGTGTATACCTGAATGAACTTACTTACTTACTTACTTATTATTTAGAGAACAATGTAATTAGGTGCAGAGGTAGGTTACAAAATGCTGAGTTGGGTGATTATGCTAAACATCCTATCTTACTGCCCAAAACTCATCATTTAACAAATTTAATTGTTATAAATGCCAATAAAAATGTAATGCATGGTGGGGTACAAGATACCTTAAATTGTGTTAGGGAAACTTTCTGGATTCCACAAGGACGGCAAAGTGTAAAAGGGGTGATTAAATCTTGTGTAATATGTCACCATGTGGGTTCCAGATCCTGTAGGTACCCAGGTCCTCCACCATTGCCAAAGGAATGTGTACAGTTAGTGAAACCATTTGATTTAACAGATGTAGACTATAGTGGTCCAATCATTTTAACAGGTACTTCAGATGGTCTACCTCTGAAAGCGTATGTATGCTTGTTCACTTGTACTGCTACTAGAGCAGTTCATTTAGAAGTGTCTGAGGACTTGTCTGCAGAACAGTTTATACAGCTGTTTCGAAAATTTGCACTAGGAGATCCTGTCCGAGATTGAAAATTTCGGATAATGCCACAAATTTTGTAGAAGGTGCTCAACACTTGATAGAATTAAATAATAGTAATGATGTTCAATCTCTGTTAACCCAGCGAGGGTGTACCTGGAAATTTATTTCTCCTAGAGCCCCTTGGCAGGGGGGGGGGCTGTACGAAAGACTGATAGGCACAGTGAAGAGGTGTCTCCTTAAAGTACTACACCGGAAGAGAATTAATTTGGAAGAATTCCGTGCAGTGTTAGTGGAGGTGGAGAATATTATAAATATTAGGCCTCTCTCATACATGAGTGATACACCTGATGCAGATGTATTAACACCTTCTCACCTAATATGTGGAAGGAAATTGGAAGCTGCCCCTGTCTATAGAGATAATCCTGAAGAAAGTGATGAAGATTACAGTGATGCGGCAATGTTGTGCAATAAATTTAAAATGTTAAATAAAGTAATTGATCATTGGTCTAATGTGTGGCATAAGGAATATCTTCTTACACTACGTGAACACTTTTATGGTGCGACAGAGGCAGTAAATCGACAGAACATTCTAACAGGTGACATTGTGTTAATTGATACAGAACAACATCGAACATTGTGGCCTCTGGGCAAAGTATTGACATTGTACCCAGATGCAGAAGGTGTTGTCTGGAATGTCAAAGTGTTGTGTCATGGCCAAGAAAGTTTACGCACAATTAATAAATTGATTCCCTTGGAATTAAATGGCATTCAATCAAATGTAAATGAAAATCTAAGGGAAAGTGACAGGAGTGATACGGAAGGTAACGCTGACCAAGTGATGCAGGAAGATGAAATCGTAGTAAGACCTACTAGGAGAACAGCCACTCAAGCCAGAACTGGCTGGAATCGTCTCCTAAAGGAAGGAGTAATTTTAGTCGTTTTGCAACGAACTCTACCCGGCCGCAGTGTGGAAAATATATAGTATATTTTCCGAAAATAGTTTATATGTATGTAAATTAATAAAATATATTGTATTTAATAAAAATTATATTATAAAAAATGGGAAGCTCAGAGCCTGTGCAGACAAGCAGAGAGAGTCACCATTGTGCTTTGAATGGAGTACAAAAACGTTAGTGAAAATAAGAAGAATTTTCATCGCTCTAGCGGTTATATTGGGCTTACACCTCACAAATAGGAGCCGAAATTGTTGGATGTGCATTTCTGCATAATTTGAGCATTAAATTGATGTACAGGACAGCTCCAGGAACCTCAGATAAGCTATCTAAATTATGTTTGTAATTCTGGCCAGTATTATCATCATAAATTTAGTTAGAGTGAGGTTTTTGAGTATGATACACAGCAATCTCCAGACTAATTGGTGAGTGTTATGATTATAAATTCTCCTTCTAATATATAAATGTGTATATGTTATCATTTATTAATTTTAATATACAGTCCACAAAAATTATAATAATTTTACCAGAATTCCTGGTATTGTACATTTCATTTGTAATTAATATAGGTCTAGAGCAACTTGTGCATATGACAGTTGTAGGTATCGAAGGGGGACATTTTCATGACCTAGGTGTCCCAAATTCCTACTTGTCTATGTAACTTTGATAAATAATAATTATCTTAGTTACCATTTACTGGTATGTACCTTATGTTACATCCTAGTAAATGTAATTTTCCATATAAACAGTTACCTTTGTGATATACACAGTTACCACAGTGAGACACAGCTGCCACAGTTATATACACAGTTGCCACATTGATACATACAGTTACCACAGTGATAAATACATTTACCACAGTGATATACACAGTCACCACAGTAATATGCACAGTTGCCACTGTGATATACACACTTACCTCAGTGATATACACAGTTATCACTGTGATATACATAGTTACCACAGTGATATACCCAGTTACCATAATAATATGCACAGTTGCCACTGTGATATACACAGTTGCCACCGTGATGTACACAGTTACCGCTGTGATATACATAGTTACCCCAATGATATTTCACGGTTATCACACTGATGTACACAGTTTTCTCTACTGTCAGTGCACTAGAGAACGTAACATTATAACATTGAACGTACACTGTTATATACCATTTCTTACACTCTGCGCTGACAACTCTCCTCAGAATATGTCAGTTTTATTCATTTGAGAGACTGTATTATGTTATTTATCACTTGTCTAGTATTATTTTGGAAGACATGTATTAGATAAAATTGTATAGGGGATTACCTGTATGTACCTCAACATTACATGCATCATTGGGAGACAACAACCATATTGTTTACCGTAGTCACCCCGTGTAGACATGTAAGAAAACTTAACCACCCCTGGTCTCTGCAGGTGGTCCCATCGACCTCACAATCTTATCCATATCTATCCGAGACCAGTCTCACCTAGCTGGTAGTAACAAGTTATCACAAGTTATATACACTGATGGATCTAAACAGGAGTCTTCTGGCAGGGCTGCATCTGCTCTTGTTGCCACCTCCCTAGTTAAGAACGATAATAAATTTGTTGAGTTAGGCATAAGAATTAACAACTGGGCGTCTACACTGCAAACTGAATTGTTTGCAATCCTAATGGCGCTAAAGCTAACCTATGACACTGAGCTTGACTCTATCATCATTACTGATTCTATGTCATCACTGAAGGCTCTTGACTCATATAATGACTCCAACAACATGCTCATTGGGGAAGCCAGGTATAGATACTCAAAAATTAGGGACAAAGGAATTAATGTACAATTGCTATGGATCCCATCACACATTGGATTACTCCTTCATGATAAAGTTGATATGTTAGCCAAGAAGAGTATCGAGAAGGAGAATGTAGAATATAACTTTGGTATAACTGTGTCTAGCATTAGGAATAATATTAGGAGAGAAGTAAATAATGAAAATGATTGTTATAGGAATGCAGTTAGAAGCCTGAGTAGATCTATAACCCACTATGATAACATGAACGTAGATAAGTATGTTTATGGAGCAACTTGCAATGTGAACAGACTGACTGATGTTGTAGTGGCCAGGCTTAGGCTTGGTTACAAGTACTTCTGGCAGTTTGGGAGACACACAGATGATGATCAAACTAAATGTAAATTATGTGATCAGGCATATGGTCACTCTCTTGAACACTATGTGCTTAATTGTCCACTTATTGAGGAATACAGAGACAGACAGTATAATAACCTATGTGACATGTCAAGATATCTTATTAATGAAAATAAGATACCAGATATACTAAGCAAATTTCCTAAATTTGCTTGTAACAGATAAGTGAACTATAGATATGTAGATATAAATCCATATGTATTCCTGTTAACCCTTTGGGGCCTAGTTCCTAGGCCTTTTGTGTATCCATATGCTCTCGCGCTACCGTCCACAGGATGGATATGGGGTGCACAATAAACTAGCCACTTCGGTGGCAAAATCTAAAAAATCTAATCAGTATAAATTGGATAGCACCCATAAGTACGGCGCTACTAATTAATTGTGGACTGTATAGATTATATTAGTTTAACTGAATGAAGGGGGGAGGGTTACACAAATAACCCGCACATAAAAGAGAGAAGCTTACGACGACGTTTCGGTCCGACTTGGACCATTGACAAAGTCACACTAACAGAGGTGGAGCAGGACGGCTATATATAGGCAGGAAGAGGTGGAGGTAGTAGTAGTAGTAGTAGTAGTAGTAGTAGTAGTAGTAGTAGTAGTACAAGAATTGTATATAATACCGACAGGATGAAATGACACATGCACAACACCCGGGCATCCCCACCGTAGACGTTTCGCCATCCAGCCAGCCACTGGATGGCGAAACGTCCACAACAAAGACAACCAGACGCCGCACATGTGTCTTAATTTCATCAGTAGTTGTAGTAGAAGAAGAAGAGGTAGTAGTAGTGGTAGTGGTAGAAGTGGGAAATAAGGAAGACGAGCCAGTCAAATACAAAGGAAGGGGAGCACTTCAAGAGAGCTAGAAACCCACAGAGGGAGAGCAAGCGCACCGAGGTGCGTGAAAGGGGAAGTGGTGAAATAAAATAAATGAAGAAGGAACAGAAACACGAGACAGGAGAGAGAAAGACAACCCAGAGGAGAAAAGGAGAGAGGAAAGGGGAAGAGGAAGAAGAAAAAGAAGAAGAAGAAGAAGAAGAAGAAGAAGAAGAAGAAGAAGAAGAAGAAGAAGAAGAAGAAGAAGAAGAAGAAAAAAAATGAAGATTCAGGCTAAGTCACGGGTGTTCTGTAGTTTGGAGCATTTTACAATGTAGTGGGAGAGGAAGGCATCTACAGAGACGAAGCCAGGGCTAAGGTTCATACAAGGAAAGTTGTGTATAAGAGAGGATTCAACTAAACGGCGACTGTTCGAGTTGGAAATAGGGAAGACAGTTTTAGCAGAAGACCAGTCAATAGGATGGCTATGATCTCTGACGTGACAGAAAAGAGCATTGTTAGTGTCGGCAAGCCTAACACTATTTTTGTGCTCCCTAAGTCTGTCAGAAAGAGATCGACCAGTTTCTCCGAAGTATTGAAGAGGACAGGAGGAGCAAGAAATAGAGTAGACACCAGGAACATCCGTAGAGGGAGGAGAGGTATGAACGAGATTAGTGCGAAGAGTGTTAGTCTGGCGGAAGGTAAGCTTGATGTCTAAGGGACGGAGAGAATTGTTGAGATTAGAAAGACCGGAAATGTAGGGAAGGCAGAGGATAGAAGAGTTCCCATGAGTAGAGAGTTTGGGAGAGAAGAAATTGCGTTTAGCACGTGAGAGGGCAGAGTCTATGAAATGGGAAGGGTAGCCAAGACGGGAGAATGAATTATGAAGAGTGGAAATTTCTGCTGGAAGGAACTGAGGATCACAGATGCGGAGGGCACGGAGAAAGAGGGAGATAAGAACACTTTTCTTGACAGGGGAAGCATGATAGTAAAAGTAGTGAATGTACATGCCACTGTGCATAGGTTTACGGTAAACGGAAAAGGAAAAACCTGTATCTGAGCGGTGGACATGGACATCAAGGAAAGGAAGTAAGGAATTAGATTCCCATTCAGCTTTAAACTTAATGGAAGGGGCAAGATTGTTAAGAGCTTCAAGAAAAGGTTGGAAGAGACTGGAGTCATGAGGCCACAGAGCAAAGATGTCATCCACATAGCGGAGCCAGAGTGAATGACATCTTTGCTCTGTGGCCTCATGACACCTGACGTTACTATACAAGCGCCAGGGTCCTTTCTTCTGCTTCAGAATCTCCACGACTATGGTGCTCTTCGCACCTACTCCTAGGTTGAGGGACTGATTACCTCTTCTTCTGTACATAGTTCTACTGTCTTCAAGTTATGTTCTAGAATTTGTATTGATAAAGCCACTGGATGGCGAAACGTCTACAATAAAGATACCCAGATGTTGCACATGTGTCTTAATCTCAACTTGTCGGTATTATATACCATTCGTACACAACTTGTCAGACACTGCAACATCATGGAATCTTAATTCTGAGGACATGTACATAACCTTCACGACTACGACAACTACTACTACAACTAACCCATCTCTTTGGGAAGGACCTACTTCCACTGGGGAATCCCGCCTACCAGTGAATATGCCCTCGTCTGCTACACCTGACGTTACTATACAAGCGCCAGGGTCCTTTCTTCTGCTTCAGAATCTCCACGACTATGGTGCTCTTCGCACCTACTCCTAGGTTGAGGGACTGATTACCTCTTCTTCTGTACATAGTTCTACTGTCTTCAAGTTATGTTCTAGAATTTGTATTGATAAAGCCACTGGATGGCGAAACGTCTACAATAAAGATACCCAGATGTTGCACATGTGTCTTAATCTCAACATTGTTTGTAATGGCTTGATAAAGCTCCTGGAGAGCGAAACGTTGCCACAATAAATGTCACATTAGTTGCACTTGTGGCCTTTTACTAAGTTCTACATTATTTAACTTATAAGTGCTAGGGTTATGGACACTCCCGAGCTTCAGAACCTTGCATTTATCTACATTGAACTGCATCTGCCACTTTTCTGACCAAGATTAGAGTTTGTTTAAATTATCCTGAAGTTCCCTAACATCTACGTTTGAATCAATTATCCTACCTATCTTCGTATCATCGGCGAATGTGCTCATATCACTAGTAATTCCTTCATCAAGATCATTGATATATATTATAAACAACAACGGGCCCAAGACTGATCCCTGTGGAACGCCACTTGTTACTGATCCCCACTCGGATTTAACCCCATTTATGGACACTCTCTGCTTCCTGTCTGTGAGCCATGGTAGCCAAGACTGCTGAGAGGATGGTGTTAAACCGCCTCCTATGGAAACTTGGACACTCTCGTCGAGTGGTTCAATGAAGTGTTTGGCCCTAGTGTGAAGGAGTATCTCCTGGAAAAGAAATTGGATCTCAAGTGCCTGCTAGTAATGGACAATGCACCTGCTCATCCTCCAAACTTGGATGACCTAATTTTCGAGGAGTTTGGGTTCATCACAGTAAAGTTCTTGCCCCCGAATACCACTCCTCTCCTCCAACCCATGGACCAGCAGGTTATTGCAAACTTTAAAAAACTCTACACAAAAGCAATGTTTCACAGGTGCTTGACTGTGACCACAGACACTCACTTGACCCTAAGGGAATTTTGGAGAGAACACTTCAGCATCCTCCACTGCATAACCCTTATAGGTATGGCTTAGGAGGGAGTGACTACCAGGACTTTGAACTCTGCCTAGAGAAAATTGTGGCCAGATTGTGTCGACAAGAGGGATTTTGAAGTATTTGGGACTGACCCTAATGAGCCTATGTCTGTTGTAAAATCAATTGTGGCACTGGGGAGTTCCATGGGGTTGGATGTGAGTTTGGAGGATGTGGAAGAATTGGTGGAAGACCACAATGAAGAGCTCACCACTGAGGAGCTGCAAGAGCTTCAGCAGGAAGAGCAACACATCGCAGCTCAGAATCTTGCTGCAGAGGAGGAGGAAGAGAGATGGAAGAAGGTGCCTTCTTCAGAAATTAAAGAGATTTTTATTATGTGGGGTAAGATGGAAAGCTTTATGGAGAAACATCACCCTAACAAGGTTGTTGCAAGCCAGGTTGGCAACATGTACAGTGAAAAGTCTTGGGCCATTTTAGGGAAGTGTTAAAGAGACGCCAGAAACAGAGCTCTCTCCACAGTTATTTTGTGAGACAGGACTCCAGTGACTCTCAAGGTGGTCCTAGTGGCATTAAGAAACAGAGAAGAGAAGCATCCCCAGAAAAGCAAATGGTACCTGAGGTGTTGATGGAAGGGGATTCCCCTTCCAAACTATAAACAATCCACTCTCTCTCCTCCTCCAGTCTCCCATACACTAAGAAGAATCTCCAATAAAGGTAAGTGTTATGCTGTTAATGTTTCATTCATCATTTCCCATTGTATTGTTTATGTACTACATGCATATTTCATGTTAAATATTTTTTTGTTTTAATACTTCTGGGTGTCAGGAACGGATTAATTGTATTTACATTATTTCTTATGGGGAAAATTGATTCGTAAATCGTAAATTTCGTTTATAGTAACGGCTCCAGGAACGGATTCATTACAAACAACGAGGGACCTCTGTGTGTATATAATATATATATATATATATATATATATATATATATATATATATATAATATGTATATATATATATGTATATATATATATAATCCACCATGATATATCCCAAAGCCCTTGTAACACTCATCTAACCCTCCCACATCTAGACTTAGTGCATGCAGAACCGACACCCAACGGCCTCCACCCTCTGTACCACCCTACTTAACCAACACCTGCCTCCCCCAACCCCTCACAAAAATACACTACATGAAGCGCCGTCTCCTCACCTCCACAGATTCCACACCCCTCACCCTCCACTACCCTTCTGTCTTGTAGTACCTCTCCCGACGGTAGAATGCCGTGCAGAAAATGGTACATTACCTCCTGCGCCCTAGGCTTTAACCTCAACTTACTAAACCTGTACCATATACTTCCCCACACATACCTGGGGGAAATCCCCTCCACAAGGGCCAGGACCCTCCACGCAAACAACCTACATAAAACCCCTATTCGAATTTTCCTCGGTTCTCGAGACAACATCAAAGGCCTCAAGAGGGTTTCACATTCCCTCAACTCTACTCCACCATACAACTTTCCCAAGCTGTCATGTACTTTATTCAGCTGCTCCCCCCCCCTCACTCCCTCGTGCAACACCTCCCATTTAAGAAACACACATTTAACCCTCCTTTCCAGGCCCAGCAACCCCAACCCACCCTGATGCACAGGTAACATTACAACCTCTCTCTGTAGCCAACCACAGCTCGAACCTCACAAGAATTTAAACACCCGTCTAAGAATTCCCACAATTGCTGTCCCTGTTACTGGGAACACGGCCGCTACATGCCACACCTTACTGTACAATAATACATTTATGACAATCACTCTTTGCACGAGGGTCAGATGATGAGGCCTCAATGCACCCAGACGCCCCTGGATCCTTTTAAAGACTCCGTTTGTCGCCTCACAACGTTGCATCCGCCTCCCACTCTACCCGCCCAATCTCCCAACCCCATGACCATTGACTTCTCGCTATTCACTTTCATACCTGTTGCACCTCTGAACAATTGCACAGCATCATCTAAAGCCCCCAGCCTCATCCCTTCCCAAACCAGGACGGTTATATCATTGACATATTCTATCAATCCAGGCAATACTTTCCCTACCTCCACCCTGCCCCCACCCTCATTACACACTCGCTGCTCAACCATTCTATAGAAGGGGTCCTGAATGCACAAAAACAATATGTGTGACATAGGACACCCCTGCCTAAGTCCCCTCCCCATTGCAATCTCCTCCCCCAGGCCCCCATTAATCTGTACCCTCGCCTTGGCTCCTTTGTGCAGAGTGGATACCCAACTTACTACTTCTTCCCTATAACCCTGCCTCCTGAGTATAGCACTCAACACTCCCCTTCCCACTCTGTCATATGCCTCCTGCTAGTCTAATGCCAACATCGCTTCCCCCCTCCCCCCTTTCGACTCTACAAAATCCCTCAGTATTCCATGACCTTCTAAAATTGACCTTCCAGGCAACCAAAACTGTTTTTGATACCACCTGCCCAACAACACATTTAAACCTATTACCCAAAACTTTAACAAACAACTTATAATCTGCACATAGCAGCGATATGGCATGGTACTCCCTAAGGTTGTGCTGCCCCTTACCCTTCGGGACCAACACTACAATGGCTGTTGCCTGCTTCTCTCCCAACTCACCCCTCTCCTTCATCAAATTTAATAACCTGACCATGAATCCCCTTATCAGCTCCCAATGCTGTAGATAAAATTCAGCTGGGAGACCATCTATTTCCGGAGCTTTGCCCTTCCTCATTCCTCTTAGTTCCCTCTCTATTTCCTCCTCTGTAATTACCCCACCCAATGCCTTCCTATCACTGTTCCCTAAATTGCACGCCACATACTCACACATCTGCTCTAAAACCTCATCCTCCACACCCCCACTTTTCCAATACACCTCATACCATTTATCCATGTATGCACACATTCCTTTTGTAACCCGTATTTCCTGACCTACCCTATAACCTCCCGCCGACTCGTGGACCTCTAACCCTGGGGTAGCAGTAGCCTGCTGCCATTGCTTCTGGTGTTGCAATACACATGCCAATGGCTTGTCACCCCATAGCACCTCCTCCACCCCTGCCTGCACCCTTACTGCTTGAAACCTCTCATCTTGTAACTCCCTCATTCTTCCCTTCACATCAACAATATCATCCACGGGATAATTGCTCACCACAGCCCCCTGCACATAGCAGCCCCTTAACCTGTCCTCCAAATAGTTAGAAAATCCATATTTAAAGTTATTTATACGTTTTGCCTCCCTCACGTAATGTTTCCTAATCCTTTCCTTAGTGACACCATTCCACCATTTCACCATGTCTTCCACCCTTTTCCTTCCCCATTAAGCTCCTTCCATAGGACTGCAACCCCCTCTAACCCCTCTTCATCGCTCAACACACTTGTGTTTATCTTCCAGTAACTCCTATGTATTCTCGCAAGCACCTCCCACCCCACCTCAGCCACTACCGCTCTATGATCTGAATACGCAACCTCTATAGTTTTGAAAGATTGTACTAGAACCCCTTGGGAAAGATACACTTTGTCTAATCGCACAGCATACCCTCTCCTAATATACATGTGCTCTATCTCCCACACCCCCTCCCCTCAAATGCATCCTGTAACCGAATGTCTTTCAATAAGTCTCTTAAAGCCACATACACATAGCCTGCCCCTTTTGGTTCCACGTCAACCCTCCTAATAACACAGATTCAGTCTCCTACTAGTGCCACATCCGGTAATGCCCGTAAAAAAAAAAACAAGGTCTTCACACACAAACTCCTGTTTCACCTTTACATTATTCTCTGCAGGCGCGTGCACACTTACAAAGGACACCTGCTTTCCCATCTACCAACCATCCACACACAACACCCTCCCCCCTCCCCCTCCCCCTCCCCCTCCCCCCTCCCCCTCCCCCGTCACCGTCCCCCCTCCCCGTCCCCCTCCCCCTCCCCCTCTCACTTCTATGCAAAACAAATGGGCTCATCTCCCTAATTAATATACCCACACCTCCTTTTAAATGGGCAAATTGCAGGGTTACCACCTTAAACCCTGCCACCTCCAACACCCTACCCTCCTTAAAATTATGCTCCTGAAGGAACACAACATCCACTCTAGATTTATTCAGAAACGATCTAAACCATTCTCTCTTTACACTATTACACAAACCATTGACATTCACTGTCATACACCTGAGGCCATTAAAAAAAAAAAAAAAAAAAAAGTTTCAAACCCTGCCTCCTCTCTCCATGCTTCCCAGCTCCACCAGAATCTGGGGCTCCACTTGTCACCCTCACACTTCCTTCCCTCCCCCCTTCTTTCAGTGTCTCCTATCGTGGCCACCACTACCGTCCACTTCCACCCAAGACTGTTTCCCAGGCTGCTGCGCTGGCGTTTGGACATCATCTGAATCCGACACAGTGGCCCTCTTCCTCGTGACAATCTCATCCTCCATAGCTTGGTCTGGGGATGCCTCACAATAGACCTCTACTTCCACTGTACATTGTTTCATAGAACCCGGTGACACCTCTGCCATGCTATCAGTCCCATATTCCATATGATTCTCCTGCCATTGACTCACCACAGCCTTCAGCTCGTCATCTACTGCCCACTCAGGTGCATCCTCCTCCTCAGGCGGTGATAAGGACTTCAACACCTCAGCCAACTCCTACTCAAGCCCCAGCACTTCTGTAGACAGCCTGTGCTGTCTGCACAGACAGCCCATGCTGTCTGCCAGCTTAGTTCATATTTTGCAGCACTAAGGTGCTGCCCTCTGTAGCCAGGCCTCTCGGTGGGCACGCCAGCGTGCCTGCCCTTGCCTCTGTCTCACTCTGGCTATACCCTTCACTCAGTCAAGAAGTGTCCTCTCTCGTGGGATGGCCCTTCCTGGGCCATGGGCACAATACACAAGCCTGTGTACCCACCACGACTTAACAATAAAGTAAGAAGCCTCCGAGGATGTATCATTTACTCCCCGCTACCAGAACACCAAACAAACTGGTTATAAATGGTGGGAAGCGGTGGTCGCAGCAGTTGTGTTTGCCCGGAGAGAGGAAGGGATGAAGTCATCTTCACTTTATCACCCTATACAAGAAGCATCCATCTCTCAACGAGTTATCCTGATGTCGTGTCTGCACGTTTGAGCATCCAGACACAGGTACAAGCAGGATCCAGCCAAAATTTGCCGAATTTCTTCGAGAATTTTAAGTGGCTCCAGTGACTCCACGCTACAGCATCCCACGCTGTTTCTCAAGTCAAGTGTTCAGCGTCACTTGTATGTTGCTGTTGTTGTTCAGCTCAGCACAGCTGTTTCAGCAAGCCAGAGGTGAGTTTTGTGGTGATTTCTGCGTCCAGTATGAGCTTCTCCATGTGTTTGTGGGTGGGGGAGGAGGAGGAGGAAGTGGCCGTTCCTCACCTTGCCCATGCTCGCCCTACTCACGCTCACCAGCCTACCATACACTCACCACTGCCCACTCCCTCTGCTGTGTTTTCTGCTGTTTTCCATGTGAATTCATTGCCAGAGCTGTGTATCCGAGTGCCCGAGGTCACTCGAAGCTACGTGGATCAGCATGCCCCGTAGATCACGACGCCACGTGGATCCCGATGCCAGGTGGGGTGTGGGCGATGTCACGTGGATCTACAAGCCATGTGAGTTACCAGATGTCCCAGGGCACATGCTGTGGTCTGCTGCCCGCATCACATTGACGTCATCGACGATGCTGCCCGACTTCATGACGTCACGATGTCTGCTGACGTCACCTCGCGATGTCTGCCTGACGTCACCTCGAGATGTCTGCTGACATCACAGTGCTGCTGACGTCACCTCGCGACATCACGCCTGACATCACATGATGTCACATCGAGTGTTTCTAGTAATTATTTCAGCATTGTCGAGAAGATTGAGAGAAGATGTATGTCGTGTGTTAATTAATTCCTCTCAGTCAGTGTTCTCACATGTTAGTGTACCGCATGTACCGTGGGTGTGTGTAGTTTCCGTGTGTCCAGTGAGGTCTGAGCCAGACCTGAGTAGCACCACTGTGCTAAGTCACCCAATGTGACCAGTGCGTTTGACAGCTGTTATCAGTCAGCCCCTGAGTGTATGAGCCCCCTTGTACAGAAAGCTCTTATGCTCGTCGCTCATAGATGTTCTGCAGAATCGTACCTGCTACGATTCCCATCGAGATTTGTTTCACTTCACCTCCAGACCTTCAGAGAGCAGTTATATGTAGAGAAACAAGTCTGGGGATGCTTAGACTAACCTCTGCTATAACTCCAACTGCCAAGAGAATGACACTCGTCAAGCCACAGTTAGCCCTGTCGGCAGGTGCTGTGTCAGCCTCATGTCACAAGCTTCAGTGAGCAGCCTGCACAAAGAAGATGTCACTTTGACTGCCAGCTCTCTCACTGCAGTCTGGTGTATGATGTTATGACTCCCAGATATTTCGCCCAGTTGTCTCTGCCACGACTCGCTCCACAACTCGCTCCACGCTCGCCGGCAGTGACAGCCCAGTGACAGTACCAGTCGAGAAGTGTCCTCCTGAGTCACTTTCCAGAAATCCTGCCCAGTTGCCGAGTTTTGTCGACGCCTCACTCGAGGGCACCAGCATGTCGTGCCCCAGGTTGAGTGAAAAAATGCAGCGACTCCTACGATATCTGCTTCACCGTTCCATAGGAGACCGTACCCTGTTATGTCACAGCTTAGCCACAGCGATGTCTCCTGTGTTGCAGTATCTGTCCAGACGCAGGAAGGCATGCAGTGATGCCCTTCGATGCTGACTGCCTATGACCATGATGTTTAAGCACATCACACATGTTTTTTCTTCCCTCCCTGTAGGAAGTTTTTTTTCCATGTCCATATGTATATATATGTTTTTATTTTGTGTTCTGTGCCCTGCTCCTACAAAAGAGAGACTAAGTTTTTTTTACCACCAGTATTGTTGCATCGGGACAATGCGAGGTAGGTAGCCGAGCATATGTAGATAGCATGTACTGTCTGCACAGACAGCCCATGCTGTCTGCCAGCTTAGTTCATATTTTGTGGCACTAAGGTGCTGCCCTCTGTAGCCAGGCCTCTCGGTGGGCATGCCAGCCTGCCTGCCCTTGCCTCTGTCTCACTCTGGCTACACCCTTCACTCAGTCAAGAAGTGTCCTCTCTCATGGGATGGCCCTTCCTTGGCCATGGGCACAACACACAAGCCTGTGTACCCACCACGACTTAACAATAAAGTAAGAAGCTTCCGAACCAGCTACCCAAACACCAAACAAACTGGTTATACTTCCTCCTGTACTTGCTGCTCGTCACTTGCTGCTGGAATAGTCTCAGGGTCCGTTAACTGGTCCAGGGCCTCTCCCACTCCCACAGCTACTATCTCGCTCCATAGACGACCGTGCCCTCCATCACTTTGTTGTGCCTTGCCTGCATCCTCCCTCACAGGAGCAGATGCATCCGCCGCATGTCCAGGGGCTCGTTGCTGCTTCCCACACGTCGCTGCTATGTGATCATATTCTCCGCAAAGGCGGCATGTATGTCTCTGCCCAGCGTACAATACCATGACCTGTGTCCTAAAATCCTCTAGGTACACATAGGACAGTATGGGGTGCCGCAAGGTCATTTTTAGGGTAAAGGTGCCTTCTAGTAGATCTGCATAGGCTCCTGACACCCACTTACTGTGCTGTGCCAAATGAAATGCCCCATATTCCTCAAATACTCTTCTAATGTCTGCTTCATCCACCTCGAAAGGAATGTTACGAATTTTAATCCATGTAAAATGCCTGAATACATCAATCATCCTTACACAAACAGCCGGTGTAGCATCAAGACTTACATCCAGAAAACGATTTATCAATGACTCGTAGACTGTTGCTGAGAGTAATTTCACAAAAACTCTGTGCGCTCCATTTAACGCTACCCCGTATAACCCAGTATAACTCTCCATCCTGAATACCATACGTCACTTGGATGATCTTGGGTAGTAATACTTGCAGGCGATATCGCCCCATGGAGAAGCTCAATTCCCACAGTATTGATCCGGCGTCTATGACTGAACGCCTTGTTAACTACTGGTAGTTCTCCTGGTTTGACAGTAGAGGCACGACAAGCACTACCTCACTACACCGCAGCCAGGCAACTGAGGAGCGTCTGCGCAGCACATCCTCTCAGCCTGAGAGCGAAGAGGACAATGTTGGAACAAATTTAGTGCTGCAGGCTATATGCTCATGTTGTTGAAGGCACGTATAATCGTATTTTGTTACTCGACCAAGCCAGGAGTAATTTAACTGGAGGCGAATGTGTCCTGCTTGTAGAGGTTTTGCATGTGTAATTCTTAACTTTTCTTGAGAAGGTAAATCTTTTACTTTATTCTTTTGTAACATTGTGTTTTTATTTGTATGTTATTGTAATGTGGTTCCTGCATCACCATTGAAATATAAATACCTATTATTAAGGCATGTGAGAAACAAGACCAGTTACCTACATTAATATCTAATGTACAGTAGTGTATCATCTAAGTCACTGAAAAACTTTTTATTTGAATATAATGTTCTAGTTAGGCGCGTGCTCGCATACAGGGCGAATTCCTAGTTTTTTTGTGTATATGATTGTTATATTAGTATTATGTGGAATGTGTGATAATAGTTGGTATGTTTGTACGTTGTGTGTTAGATGTTACAATGGCTTTTGGTATGGTGCTTCTAATTTACTGTAATCACGTTGTGCCATTTGGAGAATCTTTGTTCATGTCCTAGTATTGTATTCTTTTACTATATTTATACAGCCTTGTACTTTTACAATGTTTTAAAAAAAAATCCCTCTGCGAGTCTTGTTTCGAATGATCCGTTCAGCATTATGTTAAGTGGAACATTTGTAGCATTGTTTCCAAATTGAATGAAACGGTATGATGTATGATGTAGTTTTTCAGTAGATTGTGCAGTGCCAATATTGATTTCTTGTTAACCACCAGTATCATTGTTACATATTAATATATGTACCTACCTATGTATACATATTTGTACATGAAGTTCAAAATAAAATACGTATAAATGAATCTTAAGGAGTTTGTGTGAGAATTTATTTTCACACAGTTTTCTTACATTGTCGTTTTCTTTTAATATATCAGTGAGGAGACTATTATGAATATTTGAAAATTTTGAACGCCACATAATAATAATTACATTTAAACTGAGCTGTTTTTTACGTTAGCACATTGCATTATTTACAGAAAATAAATCAATTAATAGAAACTTTTCTGTATATAGAAGGATTTTTTTTAAACTGAAAAGAATGGTTTAAATACAACAAAACTTTAAACATCCCGAAGCTGATGTTTTCTTTAATATTAGATAGTTATTGATGTATACTTAAAGAAAATAACTAAAACACAAAGTAATGCTTCCTTTCCATATACACCTGTACACTACGACAAATGAAATGGTATGATCGTGTCCTATTTATATAGCACAAACTTCATTAATTCCCCCCCCCCCCCTAAGTATCTGCCGCACCAACATGGCGGCATGTACTTAACTTACCCTTGACTAAATAAGCCAAAATAGACATTACATACACACTGGTGGAACAATCTCACCAAGACACAGATACATTAATTAACAATATGAAGTTGCGACCTAGCTGCCAAGGAGTGTGGACGTGCCTCGCACCTCTCTGCTGACAATCTAACAAGCTATCCAGTGACGTCATGGAATTCAGCGTGAGGAGGCGGGTGAATACCGTTGGTATAGAGCTTATTCGGGGGCACCATTACGCCTGAGACTGCACAAGTATTGCTACCCAAGATTATCCGTGACACTTATGGTAATGTGGACAAGGATTTGTATGGTTTGGCATTAAATGGAGCCTACCGGATATTTGTGAAACTACTCAAGGGGCCAGAGCATGAGGAGCTGGTTGAGCAATTTCAAGATCTCTGCAAAGATGTGTCCCCTGCAGTGCGTGTGCATATGGTGGATGTCTCATGGCAATACACGTGGGTGAAACTTCGCAATGTGCCCTTCGAGGCCAATGCAATGGATCTATGCAGTGTTTTCAGCAGATACAGAGTGGTACACATGGCTAAACAAGGCAAGTGGGTGGCTGGGGCATATGCTGGTCTCCCAGAAGGTTCTATGCCAGGACATACCGTCGTATGTGTACTTTGATGATTTCCGCATGCAGGTCATGGTGTCGTATGCTGGTCAATGATGGATGTGCCGCATCTGCTGCAAACTATGATCATATGGCGGCAGAGTGTGGGTAGCGAGGGCAGGCCAGGAGGCCGGCCAGTGGAGCAAAAAATGATGTTGGGCAGGAGGCTCCGATACATGGACAAGGGGATGGTGGGCGTGGTCGTTTTTGGAGTGAGGAGACTGAGGAGCCAGTGGTAGAGTCAGAATTGGAGCTGACGTCTCCCGAGTTGCCTGCATCGCCAGTGGTACAGCAGGCTTTTGAGGAGGACCAGGTGACGGCAGAAGTGGAGGACTTGGATGTGACATTAGCGTTCGATTTGCATACCATGTTCCCGTCTATGGATGTGGCCTCCCCGGCTGTGCCATCGGCCAGTCCAGAGCTCGTGTCCATGAGGGTCTGGTGGCAGGAGGCAGTTGGTGGTGGTGGTAAGGCTGGCGGGAACGTGATGACCCCTGGTCAGAAGGCATCGACGAAGGTGGTTGTGGAGGTTCATCGTGTGGACACCCTGGCCACAAACATGGAGGAGGATGCTGGGATGAGGAAGAGGGCGGCAGCAATGTCGGACTCTGATGACGTCCTGATGCCGGCTCAATATTCAGGGAAGAAGGCATCGATAGACGGGGGATGGTGTGCCAGTGGAGGCAAGCAGCGACAGCAGGTGGTGCCAGATGGGAGGGGTGTCGTGAGTGGAGAGCTTGGCAAACGTGGTCCCCAGGGCCCAGGTGGGCATGCAAAAGTAGTAGTGGGGCAGCGAGGGAGGAAACCTTAGCCTGGTGAGAGTGGGGTTTTGGTAGGGTCGGGACATGTCGTGGCAGGTATGCTGCATGATGGCAGTGCCAGTTAATGGAGTGTGTGTCTTGTGGTGCCATTAAGCGTGCTCCTTGGGAGTGGGGCATGGGTGCCCAGTGTTAGGATGAAAGTGGCTTGATATGTGCTGTTCAGATGTGTTTGTAAATTGTGGAGTACGAGGTGTTAGGTCTTGTTTAGAGATTATGCTGCCTGCACCTGTGTGAGCCGAAGGTACACTGGTGTGGGTGAGGGTGACGTATGCCGCTGGTGTGTGTATGAATTTTGGACTATAATGTTAAGTTGTGTAATATTATGGGGTAGGGTCTGTATAGTGGAGGTTTGATGAGCGTCCTTATGTTCTATAGAATATTGTCTAGTATTGGGTATGTATATTATACCTATGCATTCACACTGAAAAAAAAAATTGGTAGTGTTCATCGTGAGAGATCTGCTGTTATGTGGCCTCTTGTGTACACATGTACAAAACCTTTGTAATAAGAGGGTGTCCCAACGTTCACTTTAGTATCTTTGTTATTACTTGAGGATGCTGCAAAATGGGTTATTGTATATACATGTGCTGTATCAATGTGATAAGATGTTGTATTCATTTTCTTTACTGTATAATTTGTATGTTTGGTTGAGAGTAGGTTTGGGTGAGAAAGGCAAAAGGGGGGGGGGGGGTTGAGGCTTCCCACACGTTTGTGCTGGGGAAAATTTTAGGATTAGGTGTCATTCCCTGCAGTGAATGACTTATGTGTGCTAAATGTATTCATGTTGTGGTAATGTGTTGATCGTTCTGATATATACCTATGGAAAATTTTCTAGGGGTGATTACCTTTATGTACTTCAACATTACATGCTTACAAGTAAACTCATTGGGAGACAACCATATTGTTTACCGTAGTCACCCCGTGTAGACATGTGAGAAAACTTAACCACCCCTGGTCACGGCAAGTGGTTCCTTCGACATCACAATCTTATCCATATCTATCCGAGACCAGTATGGATTGGATAGCACCCACAAGTACGGTGCTACTAATTAATTGTGGACTGTATAGATTATATTAGGGTAGCTGAATGAAGGGGGGGGGGGGGTAGGTTACACATGGATATATCCATCAAGGAAAAACACTTGTACATAATCTCTCCACTTACCAGATATTCTCTGGTGGTCATTTGATGTAGCTGGATCATTCATAACCTATCCAATTACAACATACCTAACTGGCCAGTATCAGTCTGCTATAACTAGAAGGGTTACTTAACTGTGGGTGATTGATACTCCTTATTTCCTCCATTCACCATCTCATTTCGATGTCCTGCTACACCGACACGGTTCTTATTCCAGCAGGACGAGGTATCCATCGGTTTGTCCCGGTTTAGAAGTCGTGCTTCCATAAAGCTTCACTATCCTCGGTACGAGAATCACGCATTCACTCGGAGCAGGGCGATCTATTTCACATCCCGCATTCTCTTAACTCAATGTTATTATCACTGATTACATTACCATTCACAAGACGATTTAACGTCTCATAATTATTATACACATTAGAGGTCACTCCATTAAGATCTGAGGCCGATGAGCGAGGATTAACACACGGGTATTTCCCCTGGACACACACCATGGCCGCGCACCAGTCACCCGGTCAAACCATTATTCACTAATTTTACCACCTTTTTACGGTGGTCCCGTAAATCACGTTCCCTCACTCTTCACCAGGAACAGTTACGACACTTCCTATTATGAAATGAGGCCTATATTAATCCTTAGGCCGCCGTGAATGCCAATTTCCTGGTTCCATGCTTTCCCAGCCTCCTCACCACATTCAAAACACTCCCGCCTCCCCCATGGCCCGAGTCGACCTATACCCCCGCACATCCGCGCATGAGCAAAGGGAACTCTTGGCTCTATCCTATTGTCAAATACATTTTTGACTCATATCGACACATTAAACACCTATTAGGTGCTATAGCTTCGGAAAATCAAAAATTTTCCACAATACCTAAACTATGACTGTTGTTAGTACATTGTTCAAGCAGTCGCGTGGTCGTGTAATACACTTTGTGGACTAGAATGACAACTGTAATATTAATGTATATATGTCAACATGTCTGTAAGATTAATGCAGGTTGCTGTGGTAAACCTGTTTGATTTAGATTAGGAGGGGGATAAGGGGGGATGATGAGAACCCACACGGGGTTGTGTGTGTTGTAAATTTTTGGGCAATGGAAAGTTATTACAACTGTTGCCAGATAGGTCCTTTATTATTTTATTTATTTACTGTTCTGTACTGTTTTAAATAAAATAATAAAAAAAATAACAATATGACCTTAAGAGACACTTGACCCAGTAATACACAGTATCCACTCATCCAGGTGTATTTACAAGCACGTAAGTAATGTTTCCTTGACCAATCCAACTTGAAGATCAATGACTCCCTAAAATCCACGTACATGCATAACGAAATACCTTTAAACTCAACCCACACAACATAATTATAATTCATCTGTGAAACAGGTTATCACAGCATAATAGAATCTGCCAGACTGAATCAGAAGTAATAAAATACTTCCCATTATAAAAGTTCCTAGCCCCACTCGTCTGCAGTCTCATCTTTCTACTTACAATACGCCTGTAACTGCACGTGAGGGGCAGTATAACCACAGTGGCCAGTCAACATATCATACCTGTTCATCTTAAGACACAGCACCTACTCCTCACTCTTCACAGTGTTAGAGGCAAAGACCCCCTCACTATTCACTCTTCTCTTGAAGTTACATGAGGCCATTATGAATGGTGTACACAATCATACAGTCCTTGACGTATATGAAACTGGGTGTCACACTACTTTACCCGATCACACTGTAAGACAGAACCTACCATACTTCCTGATACACAGGACTACATACACACTACCCACCCATGCCAACATATCTCTACCAAAGCATGTTCAAACAGCCACAACGTTCACCCGTCCTTACACATCCCACACTTCACGGGTGCATGCACATATGTTTCATACATGATACCTATTCCCTCATCACGCAAATACCTCTCACGCAACTTTGCATTCCATCCCATAAAAACCCCAAGAAGGTGACCCTGTTTCTACCCCTGACTTCCCCTGCACCTCCACATATTCCACCCCCCCCCCCTCTCAACCACCTGTCTATCCTGTAGAACTGCACCCGACAGCAAAATGCCGAGCAAGAAACGATACATTACCTCTCTCGCTCTAGGTTGTAGCCTCAACTTATTAAACCTACCCCCAGATAATCCCCCATGCATACATGGGGAAAAAACCCTCAACTGGTGCCACAACCCTCCCCATTAACAACCTACACAGCCCACCTATTTTTACTTTCCCCAGTTCCCATGCCAACACCAGAGCCCACAAAACGGTTTCACACTCCTGCGACTCTACCCCGTTATACATGCTTTTCAACCAATTATGTATCCTGCCCAACTCTCCTCCACACACCTTCCCGCATCACCTTCCTGTTAATGAAGATGCCTTTTATCCTCCGTTTCAGGTCCAGCAATCCCAACCCCCCTGACACACTGGTAACATGACAGCCTTTCTCTTAAGCCAATCACAACCTGAACCCCACAAGAATTTAAATACCATCCTCAGAATGCCCGATATCGCCGTCCCTGTTAATGAGAACACGGCTGCCACATACCACACCTTGCTATACAGTAAGACGTTAATAATAATAGCCCATTGCACAAGGGTCAGCTGATATGGCTGTAATGCTCCCAGGTGACTCTGGACTCGATCCGCCAACCTATTCGAGTTATCCTTTCGTGCTGTACCCAGGTCATCTGCATAGATGATGCCACATATTTTCAAAGAGTCCACCTGCCGCCTCACGATGGTACATCCCCACACTACCCTCCCCGCCCAATCCCCCAACCCCATGACTATGGGCTTTTCCTCATTCTCTTTCATACCAGTTGTGCCTCTGAACAATTGCACAACCTCATCTAAAGCCCCCATCGACATCCCCTCCCTTACCAAGACAGTTGCATCATCAACATAACCAATCACACTTGGCCAAGCCCTCTCTACCCCAATCCCTCCCCCCCCCTCGCAGTGCACATGTGTTGCTATACCATTCGATAAAAGGGGTCCTGTACACACACAAACAATAATTGTGACATAGGACACCCCTGTCTAAGTCCACTCCCCATTACAATCTCCTCCCCCAAGCATCCATTTATCTGTACCCTCGCCATTGCACCCTGGTACAACACATCTACCCAACCCACAATTTCATCCCCAAAACCTTGTCTCCTCTTTCCACCCTATCATATGCCCCTTGCCAATCTAATCCCAACAACGCCGGCCCCCTTTGATTCCACGAATCCCCTAAGCATCCCATGCCCCTCAAACATAGACCTCCCTATCATCCCAAACTGAGTTTTCGATACCACCCGCCCTACTACGCACCTAAACCTAATCCCCAAAACCTTGGCAAATAACTTACAATCTGCACATAATAACGAGACAGCCTGGTAGTCCCTAAGGGGGTGCTGCCCCTTTCCCTTTGGAACCAACACCACCATGGCAGTTGCCTGTTTCACTCCCAACGTTCCCCTCTCCTTCATTGAATTCAATAACCTTACCAAAAACCCCTGATCAGCTCCCAATACTGTAGATAAAACTCTGCCAGGAGACCATCGATTTCTAGAGCTTTTCCCTTATGCATCCCACTTAAAGACCTCCATATTTCCTCCTCTGTTATTACCCCACCCAATGCCTCCTTATCATTGCTCCCCAAATTGCAAGGCACACACCCACACACCTGCTCTAAAACCTCAACCCCAACCCCACCACTTTGCCAATACCCCTCATACCATTTGTGCACATACGCACACATTCCATACATGGCCTGTAACACCTGCCCTTCCCTATAACCTCCCACCGACTCGTGTACCTCCAACCATGGAACAGCAGTAGCCTGCTGCTGTTGCTTCTGTCGATGCAAAATGCACGCTGGTGGCTTGTCGCCCCATAACACCTCTTCCACCCCAGCCTGTACCCTCACCGCTTGAAACCTCTCGTCTTGTAACTCGTGAAGTCTCCCCTTAATAGCAATAATGTCATCCATGGGATAATTATCTGCCACCCCCCCCCTCGCATAACAACCCCATAGCCTGTCCACCAAATAGTTGGCAAGTCCATACTTCAAGTTACTGATCCATTTCCCTTCCTTTACATAATGTTGCCTAATCTTTTCTTTAACCACACAATCCCACCATGTCACCACATCCTCCACCCCATTTGCTTCCCCAATGATTCCCTCCCACAGTGTTATAAACCCCTCCAGCCCCTCCTCGTCACCTAACATGCTCATGTTTAACTTCCAGTAACCCCTATAGATACTGCAAGGGACTCCACCCCACCTCCACTACTACTGCTCCGTGATCCGAATAAGCAACCTCTATTGTATGGAAATTTTTAAATGAAACCTCTTGAGAGAGATACAATCTGTCTAAATGAGTTGCATACCCCCTCCTCGCGAATGTGTGCTCAACCTCCCATGACCCCCCTCCAAATGCATCCCTTAACTGAATATCTTTCAAGAGGTCAAGCAAGGCCACAGACACATATCCCACCCCTTTTGGTTCCACGTCTGCCCTTCGAATAATACAGGTCCAGTCCCCTCCTGCAATTGCTCCAGCTGGTAAGCCACATAAGAAAAATACTAGATCATCATATACAAAATCCCTCTTCACTTTCACATCACGTTCTGCAGGTGCATACACACTTACAAAAGACACCCTCCTCCCCATCCACCATCCACCCACATGCAACACCCTCCCTCCTCCTCCCTCCTCGAATCTTAATAAAACAAACGGGCTTGCCCCCTTAATCATGATACCCACACCTCCTTTCAGACTGGCAGATGGCAGAGTCACCACCTGAAACCCTGCCACCTCCAACACTCTATCCTCCCAAAAATTGTGCTCATGGAGAAACACAACATCCACTCTAGATTTATGCATAAACATCCTAAACCATTCCCTCTTTACACTATTACACAAACCATTAACATTCACCATCATACACCTGAGGCCCCATATAGTTTCCAACCCTGCCTCTTCTCTCCATTCTTCCCAGGTTCTCCTGCACCTGGGGCACCACTGGTCTTCACACCACCTTCCCTCCCTCCCCCCTTCTTTTGGTTATGCTTGTCATGGCCACCACTACAATTCCCTTCCTGCATTTCAGGCCACTGTGCCGGTGTCAGAACATCATCTGAGTCTGACGCCGCTGCTCTCTTCCTTGTGTTGATCTTCTCCTCCGTATCATTGTCCAAAGAGGCCTCACATTGTACTTCAACCTCCACTATGCATTGTTCCACTAAACACGGCGACATCTCTCGCACACTACTGGGCTCGTTGTCCCCACTGTGCTTCTGCCTTGCACTTGTCACTGCCTTCAACACGTGTCCATGTACCATCTCAGGTACATCCTCCTCCTCAGGTGGTGACAAAGTCCTCAGCACCTCCACAAGCTCTTCTTCAAGCGCCAACATGTCCTCCTTTACATGCACCTCTGCACTTGCCTCTGTCAAAGGCGTGGGTCCAGGTAAGTCCCGGCACGTCTCACTCACACCAGTCTCAGCGAGGGGCTCCTCCACCACCTAACTCCACAAACGCCCACGCCCTTGCTCTTGCCTTGAGCCCTCATCGACTACATCAAACACAGGAACAGGGGCCACACCAATTCCATCGCTGTTGTTTCCTGAGCTGGGGACTGAGCCCTACCTACTCTGAGAACCTGCAAATTCATGGCGTCCACCGTCTCCTCCTCAGTCAGTAAGCACACTCTCAGGAGCATACTGACCGTCTGCAATAGTACGCTCTGTTGTTCCGTGGAGTTGATTGTGTTGCAAATAATATCCGTGAACGCCTTGATGACTGCTACAAGATCCTCCCTGATGAGGGCCTGTGTTGTCATTGGTTTCGAAGCAGTGGATATAATCTGGGTTGTTGTGGTCTTTAGGGGCTGCTGAGGGTTGGATTTCTTTATTGGGTGAGCCGGTGTCTGTTGCTGTATACCAGGCTGGGTAGCCGGCATGAAAATGACAAAGACCGTGGAGAGAAGACGTCGTCGTTCCAGCTCTTCAGCTGAGCAACTCTGAACACTGTTGCTCGAGATTTTTCTTGGGTTATCCTGAGTAGTTCTTCACCAGAGCTGAGAGGAAACTTGCTTGCAGTCACTTCGAGCCCCATCCCATCAAGAGGGTAAGGCGGTGACTTGCTTGCTTGTTCACCCCTCTCATCCCCATCCTCCCATCCTTCCCCATCCTCCCCTCACCCAAACATCAACACTGGCCCACACACTAACACACTACATACATTGCTATCCTTCTGACTTTCCTATCTTCTTCTTTTTCGGCAACTTCGCTTTGGCGAGTTAACACATGGCATTTTGACCATCCGGTAGCCCGTGTGGTTTTTTAAAATCCGGCCGATATTTGCCTTGGGCCCTTTCCCCTCACTACTCGAGGGTAGGCTATCTTAGGGGCTGACCTTCATAAGTCAGCTGAAATAGGATGTCAGATTAAGGAAAGATCCTTTTTTGTTAAGAACTCCTCTGCCAGATGTTCCTTCCTAGACATGGCGAGGATACGTGTAAGATTACGTATTGATGGAAATCAAATGCCCATGAAAGAAATTCTAACATGTATTTGCTCGAACTCAACTGTTGCTCCAGTGGATGTTTTTCAAACCCACGCTGGAGCAGTACTTCTCCTCTCTTCGGAAGAAGAGTTACTTCAACTGCTGAAGCATGATGTCCTTGAGAAACTGAAGACTTCTGGTGTTACCCCAGTTGCACCTGAGAGCTATCAAGCTCAGAGGACTGTGTTTGTGGCCAGAATCAACAGTTTTATGAAACATAGCACTGTGAATGAAATTGTTGAGGACATTAATACAGAGAATTCTGAATTTAGGGCTGTAGAAGCACATAAATTCTCTAATCCTAACAACAACAAGGTAACCTTAAAATTAATACTTGAGACACCTGAGGAGGCCAAACTTGTGTGTCAAAATGGCTTCAAATGTTTTGGCACCAGATGTACACCTGACCAAGTCTCTCTTGAACGATTTGTCAGTGTGACACAATGTTTTAAATGTTATGCCTTTGGTCATAACACCGACAAATGCAGTACTCAAGGGCAAATTTGTAGCATTTGCTCTGGCCAACATTCTTATCGAGACTGTAATAATAAAAATACACCCAAATGTGTCCTCTGCAACGGAAAACATCATGCTGTTTCTGCTATTTGTCCTGAAAGGAAAAAGGAAATGCAGAAAATTATTGAAGCCAAGAAACTGTCCACTTCAAAGAAGACCACTCCCCAGGCACCACCAACGATGTCCCAAACTTCCTTCCCAGCTCTGCCTGGATCAAGTGGGACTCCTCAGGTCTCTACCAATGGTTCCAATGTTTGGAATTCTGCCCCTCTTGGAGCGCCCCAATCTAACCCTCACCTACAACATACACAACCGCAACAACAAGGTTCAGTCTCATCTATGTCTCAGGTATCCACAGCCGGGGATATGACGAGAGCACAACTATTGTATATGCTGGCCAAAGACATAGCAGGTGGTGACATTCAACTCTGCTCTCAGGTTTTAAATGATCTGTTAATGGCTAATGGGATCACTCCCATCACTATCCCAGAAAATGTGAAGGCTATTATGACCCAGCCTTCTCATAACAAGAAGTATGTACCTTACTCTACATCTAAAAATAAACCTAAGTCATCCCTGGCCCAGGGATCGCCCACCTCGCATACCCAGGTTGTCAACTCCCCTCAACCCGATAAGTCAACACCTGAACATAACAATGCCCCAGAAATTGGTGCCTACTCTCCCGCTATTGAAGCTGATCCTGTTGAACAGGAACTTTCCCAGGATAACTCACCTTGCCTACCTAATTTTCCCTTGGAGCCTCCACAGTCTCCCATTAATTCTCACGAGCCTCTGCTTCCTGTAACTGGGAATATCATACCTCCGTTTTCTGATGATGACTCTAACGATTCTAATGAATCTGTTAATATTACTACCTCTAGTGAAGATGATGGCATTTTTAATACACAAGCACCTACGCAGAAGTTCCCTCCTCCCCTTGACGAGTCCAGCAGGAATATTGTGGATACCACACATACTTGCAGGCGTTCAGACCGCAGTACACGAGCGAAGTGCAAGAAATAATGGGGATTACAATTTTCCAACTTAATGTTCAACATTTCTTTAATAACCGTTACCTTCTTGAGGTTGAACTACATAATTACAATCCCGATGTTATACTTTTGAACGAGACAGCTGCAAGAGTTGATCAACATATTAAATTACGTGGTTACTGTACTGTGGAGAAATCGAGAGGACCTTTTAGTGGTGTAGCAATCTTAGTTAAATTAGGCTATACATTTAAAAATATTCATGTTGATGAAGATAACATTCTTGCAATAGAAATGACAACGTCTCATGGACAACTAGTGATAGGAACTGGATATTTTCCCCCGAGACAACAATATATAGAGTCAATTCCTCTACATAGGATATTAAGCAGGACTATTCCAACAATTCTAGCGGGAGATTTTAATGTTCATCACCCTGCCCTCTTCAACTGTGGAGCTGGTGTTCCACTGGGTGACTTAAAAGGAAAACAACTCTCTAATATCATGACAGCTAGAAACTTGTCATTTCAAGGCCCATTCTTTAAATCGTACATTGGACCTCATCCAGGGACACCAGATATAGTACTGACAAACAGAGACTGTGACATCTTTCACTGTCGTATATCTCCTGGTGGAAATGTAGGATCTGACCATATCCCTGTTATAATACAACTACAAACTTCTCCATTTAGAATACCTGTAACTCCTAAACCCAATCTTAACACCCTAGGATTTGACCCCTACAGGGCATTTCTGGGTGACGATGAAATTGTGTCATTGGAAAATCTACCTTCCACTGCAATTGATGATGCAATCAGGTCCCTGCATAATCGAATAATTGAAGCTACTAATGCAACTTGTCAATTAGCTTCCACAAAGATTTACCAATAATATAAACCTACTAGGGAAATTAGAGACAATTTAAGAAATTATCAAGCAGAATGTCGAAGGCATCTTCAAACGCGACAACCACCAGCAGCTACACTGCACCGATTACGGCAAGAATTAATTAACATGATTAGTCATCACAAACGGGACTTATGGAAAGTGCTAGTTCTTCAAGTTAATCAGTACAAACGTGAACCAGCAAAATTTTGGAGTAAGATCCGACAATTTTTAGGGGCAAAGCACAAGGCTCCTAACTACCTAGTTCATACCTTCACTGATGAGGATGATGAAGATGTTGAAATTAAACTTGACGATCCACAGGACCAGGCTAATTTGATGGGTGATGTATGGGAGAAAATTCTCTCCCACAATAACAGTCGTCAATTTAACAATAATCATTATCAGTTGGTAAATGAATGGAGAGATGAGAACTTGGATGATCTACAACCACTACCTTCCATCGATACTTCAACTCTTGAAGATACCCACCCGCTTACTAGACCTATTACATTACTAGAGATGAGTCAGGTTACTGGAAGAATGCGCAATAGAGCCCCTGGCCTCTCTGGAATAACAATGAAACAAATAAAGTCCCTCCCCAGAAATTGTAAACAGTCTTTGGTAAATATCTTTAATGCCATCTTGGCCTCAGGACATTTTCCAGTGGTTTTTAAGACTGCTAGGATGATCTTTCTAGGTAAGCCCAATAAAGACATTCACCAACCTGGGAACTATAGACCTATATCTTTACTTGAAGTCACTGGAAAAGTTCTTGAGAAGGTCATTTCCAACAGATTGAACTACTATATGGAGTTTAATCACTTTTTTACTGAAAAACAATTTGACTTTAGAACACATAGAGGTACCAGTCATGCAATAAATGTTATTTTCGATACTGTAGCAAGTCTAAAGCATCAGGGGAATCTTGCCTTAATTGCCACCAGAGATGTTCATAAAGCTTTTGATAGCTTATGGCATGATGGCCTTATATACAAACTCATTGACCTACCAGACCATAACTGGACTTTTCTCAGAGTAATATATAATTTCTTAACTCAAAGAAAAATCATTCCCACCTTTCATGGCAGGTCGGCAGAGCCTTTTATACCGACAGCTGGTGTCCCACAAGGTTCTTGTCTCAGTCCACTTCTGTTCAACATTTATGTGAATGACCTTCCTCAACCAGAGTTTAATGATACAATTGTGACAGTTTGCAGATGATGTTATTCATGTCGTCTCATCAACTCCGGTAACAGGAAAATACAAGTATGAGAGAGTCATAGAAAAAATGAATATTGAACTTCGTCGAACATCTAATTGGGAAAAGAAATGGAGAATTACGACTAATCCTGACAAGGTCCTTGTTAGCACGATAGGATGTTTTGGATCAACAATTGAAGATAAAGGGGGTATCTCCATCAGAGGTACACCTGTAGCCATTAGAAACCCTAACAAGATCTTGGGATATGAAATAGACAGGCTGCTCCACTCAACATCTCATGTAACTAAAAAGATCAACATAGCCAAAGCCGGTCTTAGAAGTCTCTTTCGATTCAATCAAGCCCCTCAACATGTCAAAAAACATCTGTATAAAATGATAATAAGACCAATACTCGAATACCCTTGTGTCCCAATGTCATTAACAACAAAGACCAACATGCTACGGCTACAAAGGGTCCAGAATAGAGCTCTTCGCTTCATTACCGATACCAGGAGGAGAGACAGAGTTAAAATGGCAGATTTACACATGCAACAAGATATTACTGCCATAAATGTACGCCTCGACACTCTAAAAAAGAAACAACTCTATTCAATGCAAGAACTATACATGCCAGATAGAGAACATCCTATACAAGTGGTAAATACCACGGATTATATAATCAATACTCCTCCTCACAGGACTCAAAGAATGACTCTCCCACAGAGGGTCCATCGTTTTATACATAAAGATGATTACCATCTACCCATGATATTGAGCAACCTCCCTGATGAAGAAGATTGGGTAACACCAGAACCCTTCTATGTATACTAAGAAAATCATCGCCCCCAATTAGGGAGACATCTTATATAACAATCTAATGTAAAAATTATGCTACTTACCATGGCTGGACACCACCTGTAAGAAGCTATTGTCGCGTAATTCCATAAACTGGCCAGAAAATTATTGCCTTCATTGTAGTATAAATATCCGTTGTGCAATCGCAAAAAAAAAAAAAAAAAAAAAAAAAGCAATTGCAACTTTTATAATTACTACCAATTCACAGTCATGTACTTATATACCTATTATATCTATGTGACTCTGATGGGTTAGTATTATACCCCTTAAAGAATATCTTATCATTTCACATACACTTTTTAAATTACACCAAAGTGGTTGGGCCACTTACCTTTTATATCCTACCTCTCTCCCCCCTCCCACCCTTTTCCAATATTTCCTTCCTTACCCATCCTTCTTCCTTACCCATCTTACCAAAGCTCTGGTCATCATCAAAAGAAGAAGAAGGTAGCCGGCATCTGCTGGTGAGGTGCTAGGGGAGCCTGCAAAGCGGTTGTGCTGGGCAAGGAGTGCCTGCGTTGTCGTGTTATGGCCGGTGGGGGCTCGTGTAGTGCCATCTGCTAATCGTGTTGACCAGATGTTCCCTGTTGACGCCTCTTGATCCTTTTGTTTTTGTTTCTTTGTTGAGGTAGGGTGGCAAGAGGCTCCTGTCCATGACACCTGGTTGAGGTTTCGAGGGTTGGGAATTCCTGGCCATTGAGTTGAGTGACGTGATGAGAGATATGCAGTATGGCAGGGTTCTCTGCACCCATCGTCTGCTGAGAGTGATGATCTACCGTAGTCTACTACCGAGTTGTTGATGTCTTCCGGGCTCCTTGAATTCTGGCTAGCCTCTCGGGGCATCGAGGATTCCAGGTATGGTGTTTCTGCCTGCAGTTCGGGCATTGTGGAGTGGGTGGCGATGCATTTTTCAGCCTGGTAATGCATTCCTCGGTAGGGTGGCACTGGCTTCAGACACCTCAGGTTACTCTGTTCGGACAGAGTGCACCTAAGTGTCCGTAATGCTGGCATTTGAAACAGTGAACTGGTTCTGCTGTGATGGTTCTGACATCGTGCCTGCCCCAAGAACCGAGGTCCAGCTGGGATAGCAGCAGTCCTACATGCTGTATGAGGACCTGCCGAGTTGTTGCGTTGCCTGACGTCTTTGCCTTGAGACGGTGAGCTGACACCACACTGGGGTGAGCAGCTACTGCCTCGATGGGCATCATCAGTGGGTATCGCATCATTACACCCTTGGTGATCTGCCGAGAATCCATTTCCTCAAGGGTGAAGAAGCTGTCTGTCTCCATTACTCTCTTCAGAGTAGTGTACATTTCCTTGCTGAGAGGAGTCAGTATTGGTTCTCTCCTCAGGTTGAACCATATCTTGAACCTCAGGTTGTACCGTGATTCCAGGTATGTAACGACGCCTTAGTGGGTACTGTGCTCCCCGTAAGACTTCACTTTGAATTTGCCACGTTGGTTGAGCTGGTTTGCCTGCTCCTTGGACGGACGGCGCTTCTTGTTGTTGTCCACACTGATCCATCCTTCTTGGTTCTCGGGGGATGGGGTGTTTATTCCCTCCCCTGTTTCCATGTTCGCTGTCTCCATGGTTGAACTGTCAGATCTGCTACAATGTGAGCAGGATCTTCCTCTTCCTCTGATGACATGGATTGGTCTCGCAACTTCTTTGCTAGAATTACGCCCCACATTTCCAAATCCGAGTTCTCCGTCTTGTTCATCAAGCATCGTGGCCTCTTCTTTTTGGCAGAAGCCATGTGCCTATCTAGTGATAAGGTATGGTACTCCGTGAACTGAGTGTGTGAACCAAGTACGTGTATGTGTTGTACAAACAATACAAGGACACAGAAGGTATATATAGGCTTAGAGTGAAGTGTAATACTAGTGGTGGTAGTAGTAGTAGTAGTAGTAGTAGTAGAAATATAAGCTCCTGGAGAGCGAAACGTTGCCACAATAAAATGTCAAATTGGTTGCACTTGTGTCGTTTTACTTTACACATTCATCGTCGCATATACACAGGATCTAAAGCCAGCAACAAACAACAAAATACCTTTCATCTGAGGACTGTTTATAGAGTCAAACGGTATGTTCGCGGCTTTTACAGAAACCCACATAAAGGATCACTTTGACAATGAAATATGGACGCCGGGTTATAACCAATACAGATGTGACAGAGAAAACAGCCAAAAGACAAGGGTTGGCCTATTTGTCACAGAGTCACTGATATGCTCGGAACTAGTACACACCTCAAATGATGTTGATATTTTGGTAGTAAAGATCGAGAACCGAAACCTAGTCATTGTGGCTGTATATAAGTCCAGATGCAACTTTCCAACAATTGCAGGAACAGCTTTTGAAAATCGACAACCTTGCTGGAAAATCTTCAGCTCCTGCCCCAAACATCTTGTTCCTGGATGATTTCAGCCTAAGGAACCTAACATGAAGGAATGTAGCAAATTATGCTGTAGCACAGCTAACCCCAAGAGGCAGCTCGGACTAAAATTTGCACACACAAAAGCTATTAAATCTCTGCACCAAATTCACCTTAAACCACCAAATAATAGAGCCAACAAGGTTGGAGAATACACTGGACATCATCTGCACTAACATTGATGTTCTGATACGAAATATTACATCAAAAACAATATACTCAGATCACAACGTAATAGAAGTTGAGACAGGTATGTGCAGGAGTCTTCGCCAAATTCAACTTCAATAACAAAACCTTACGGTAGGACCAAGTCAACCAGGTACTAAATGAAATAAGCTTGGAAGATATTCTAAGCAACATGGATCCAAACCTATGCCTAGAAAAAATTAACTCTGTGGCACTCGAGGTATGCTAAAAGCATATTCCTTTAAGGAAAAAGAAGAAATGCAAACTAGAAAGAGACAGGCACTCCCTACATAGACGAAGGTGAAGAATAACAGAGCCGTTGAAGGAGTCCGATATATCTATAATAAAAAGGGGCACTGGTCAGAGAAATAGCAATCACCGAACTTAAGCTAGCTAAAGGAATCTTACAGGAGACAAGAAACGCCGGAAGAACTAAAAACTATAAATGAAATTAAAAAAAAAAAATACTCTTTTCTTAAGCAAAATCTAAGTCGAGAACAACATCCACTATTGGGCCGCTACATACACATACACCATGACCATGGTGTAATAGCACAAAAAACGCGTTATAAAGGAATAACAGTAAAAGTTAGCACATGGATTTATAATTTCATAACAAATAGAACACAAAGAGTAGTAGTAAACAGAGTAAATGCTGAGGCGGCTATTGTGAAGAGCTCTATTGTACAATGCACATTACTCGTTACAATGTCGCTCCTCATCCTCATATCTGACAGACAGGGACGCAAGCCACAGCACCGTGTCTTGCTTTGCAGACGACACCCGAATTTGCATGGCAGTGTCCTCCATTGAAGACTCTGCAAGACTCCAGGCAGACATCAACCAAATCTTTAAATGGGTTGCAGAAAACAATATGATGTTCAATGATGAGAAATTTCAATTACTCCGATATGGAAAACGTGAGGAATTAAAACTATATCGGAGTAGAAAACATATACGAACTACATAATAGAGGAAAAAACTAATGTAAAAGCCCTGGGAGTGATAGTGTCAGAGGAATTCACTTTCAAAGTCCAAAACATTGCATCAGTCGCATCTGCTAGAAAAATAACAAGAAGGATATGAGAGCTTTCAAAACAAGGGATACCAAGTCCATGATGACACTCTTCAAGGCAGGTGAAATATCTGACCTAGAAAATGTACAGAGAACCTTCATGGCACACATAACTTCGATAAAACACATCAGTTACTTGGAATGTTTGAAGTTCCTCAACCTGTAATCCCTAGAACGTAGGCGGGATAGTGTGGCACGCACAGAGTAAATTTCAATTTATTCGGTGTATGTCACACTCCCATATAGGCTGCCTCCCAAGCAGTGAGCCGGGTACTAAGGGTTTAACGATTATTATGATACTAATCATTAAATCAGTTCCTTGATTCATTGAAAAATCAAAGGCGAGCCCACCAATTGCTGAAGCAATGTGGTTCACTTGCCGTCAGCATTTGCCAGATTTGCCTACCGTCTGATTGAGTACGGTGTTCTCTTTCGGACTTTTGCTTTTGTAATTCTGTCACAGTCGTGTACACTTATTATTATTATTCCATCCGTACATAGTGTAAATGTTTGTAAATAGTGGGTGAACATAAAAATATACATTATAGTTTATCTACTGAGTTTGTTTTGCTCCAAGAACCCATTACGACCAGGTCACAGGCCATTCATAACTCGTGTTCGTAATGGAGGGATACATAATTATATACACGTCGCTTTTGAAATAGACCACTGTCTGGAAAATCTTGCAGCTCCTGCCCCAAACATCTTGTTTCTGGATGATTTCAACCTGAGACACCTAAAACTGGAGGAATGTAGCAAATAATGCTGTAGCAGAGATAACACTAGGAGGCAGCTAGGGTGAAAATTCGCACACACATGAGCTTTTAAATCTCTAGACCAAATTTACCATTAACCAGCAAATAATAGAGCCAACAAGATTGGAGAATACACTGGACCTCATCTCACTAATAATGATGATCTGATACGAAATATTACCATATCAAAAAAATTTACTCAGATCACAACATTATAGAGGTTCAGACATATGCGGATGGAAGGAGTCTTACAGGAGTCAAGAAATGCGGGAAGAACTAAAAGCCTTAAATAAAATTGAAAGGAACCCAAAATATTTCTTTTCTTATGCCAAATCAAAGTCGGGAACAACATCTAGTACTGGGCCCCTACGTTGTCGATATGGGTCCTACACAGATGACAGCAAGGATATGACTGAGCTAGTCAAGTCCCAGTATGACTCGGTTTTCAGCGAGGTCTCCAAAGTTATTGGTCTCCAGAGTTATTGCTTAACATGGAAAGCCACTTAGTGATGGGGAGTATATTAAAGAAGCTCCTTTCCTTTTTGACAATCTTTCAGAAAAGGAAAAGATTATACAGCTCACTAAAGATTTGTCTGTGAGTAGAAAAACCGTTAAGGATAGGATACTTAAGCTGGAAAGGAATGCAACGGAACAACTAACAAAGGACTAGGCTTCATGTAAGTACTGTGCTCTCTGTGTTGATGAAAGCACAGGCATTATATCATCAGCTAGGTTACCAATTTTTTCTCGATTTTATAGTGGTGACGAAGTATGTAAAGAGATGATTAATCCTGTAACATTACCTGTTCGTACCACTGGGGTTGTAACACTGCCTGAGTGTACCACTGAGGTTGTAACACTACCTGACAGTACCACTGGGCTTGTAACAATACCTGACCATACCACTGGGGTTGTAACACTACCTGAACGTAACACTGTGGCTGAAATATGTAAAGCAGTTATGAACCGGTTATCTATTCGACAAACTGACATTTCAAAAGTAGTATCCGTTACAACAGATGGTGCACCCAGCATGATTTGTAAGGTTACAACAGATGGTGCACCCAACATGATTTGTAAGGTTACAACAGATGGTGCACCCAGCATGATTTGTAAGGTTACAACAGATGGTGCACCCAACATGATTTGTAAGGTTACAACAGATGGTGCACCCAACATGATTTGTAAGGTTACAACAGATGGTGCACCCAGCATGATTTGTAGGGTTACAACAGATGGTGCACCCAGCATGATTTGTAAGGTTACAACAGATGGTGCACCCAGCATGATTTGTAAGGTTACAACAGATGGTGCACCCAACATGATTTGTAAGGTTACAACAGATGGTGCACCCAACATGATTTGTAAGGTTACAACAGATGGTGCACCCAGCATGATTTGTAGGGTTACAACAGATGGTGCACCCAGCATGATTTGTAAGGTTACAACAGATGGTGCACCCAACATGATTTGTAAGGTTACAACAGATGGGGCATGATTTGTAAGGTTACCCAGCATGATTTGTAAGGTTACAACAGATGGTGCACCCAGCATGATTTGTAAGGTTACAACGGATGGTGCACAACATGATTTGTAAGGTTACAACAGATGGTGCACCCAGCATGATTTGTAAGGTTACAACAGATGGTGCACCCAGCATGATTTGTAAGGTTACAACAGATGGTGCACCCAGCATGATTTGTAAGGTTACAACAGATGGTGCACCCAGCATGATTTGTAAGGTTACAACAGATGGTGCACCCAGCATGATTTGTAAGGTTACAACAGATGGTGCACCCAGCATGATTTGTAAGGTTACAACAGATGGTGCACCCAACATGATTTGTAAGGTTACAACAGATGGTGCACCCAGCATGATTTGTAAGGTTACAACAGATGGTGCACCCAGCATGATTTGTAAGGTTACAACAGATGGTGCACCCAGCATGATTTGTAAGGTTACAACAGATGGTGCACCCAGCATGATTTGTAAGGTTACAACAGATGGTGCACCCAACATGATTTGTAAGGTTACAACAGATGGGGCACCCAGCATGATTTGTAAGGTTACAACAGATGGTGCACCCAATATGATTTGTAAGGTTACAACAGATGGTGCACCCAGCATGATTTGTAAGGTTACAACAGATGGTGCACCCAGCATGATTTGTAAGGTTACAACAGATGGTGCACCCAGCATGATTTGTAAGGTTACAACAGATGGTGCACCCAGCATGATTTGTAAGGTTACAACAGATGGTGCACCCAGCATGATTTGTAAGGTTACAACAGATGGTGCACCCAGCATGATTTGTAAGGTTACAACAGACGGTGCACCCAGCATGATTTGTAAGGTTACAACAGATGGTGCACCCAGCATGATTTGTAAGGTTACAACAGATGGTGCACACAGCATGATTTGTAAGGTTACAACAGATGGTGCACCCAGCATGATTTGTAAGGTTACAACAGATGGTGCACACAGCATGATTTGTAAGGTTACAACAGATGGTGCACCCAGCATGATTTGTAAGGTTACAACAGATGGTGCACTAAGCATGATTTGTAAGGTTACAACAGATGGTGCACACAGCATGATTTGTAAGGTTACAACAGATGGTGCACCCAGCATGATTTGTAAGGTTACAACAGATGGTGCACCCAGCATGATTTGTAAGGTTACAACAGATGGTGCACCCAGCATGATTTGTAAGGTTACAACAGATGGTGCACCCAGCATGATTTGTAAGGTTACAACAGATGGTGCACACAGCATGATTTGTAAGGTTACAACAGATGGTGCACCCAGCATGATTTGTAAGGTTACAACAGATGGTGCACCCAACATGATTTGTAAGGTTACAACAGATGGTGCACCCAGCATGATTTGTAAGGTTACAACAGATGGTGCACCCATCATGATTGGTAAGGTTACAACAGATGGTGCACCCAACATGATTGGTAAGGTTACAACAGATGCTGCACCCAACATGATTGGTAAGGTTGCAACAGATGGTACAACCAACATGATTGGTAAGGTTACAACAGATGGTGCACCCAACATGATTGGCAAGGTTAGAACAGATGGTACACTCAGCATTATTGGTAAGGTTACAACAGATGGTGCACCCAACATGATTGGTAAGGTTACAGCAGATGGTACACCCAGCATGATTGGTAAGGTTACAACAGATGGTGCACCCAACATGATTGGTAAGGTTACAGCAGATGGTACACCCAGCATGATTGGTAAGGTTACAACAGATGGTGCACCCAGCATGATTTGTAAGGTTACAACAGATGGTGCACCCAGCATGATTTGTAAGGTTACAACAGGTGGTGCACCCAGCATGATTGGTAAGGTTACAGCAGATGGTGCACCAAGCATGATTGGTAAGTTTACAGCAGATGGTGCACCAAGCATGATTGGTAACGTTACAACAGATGGTGCACCCAGCATGATTGGTAAGGTAACAACAGATGGAACACCCAGCATGATTTGTAAGGTTACAACAGATGGTGCACACAGCATGATTTGTAAGGTTACAACAGATGGTGCACCCAGCATGATTGGTAAGGTTACAACAGATGGTGCACACAGTATGATTTGTAAGGTTACAACAGACGGTGCACCCAGCATGATTTGTAAGGTTACAACAGATGGTGCACACAGCATGATTTGTAAGGTTACAACAGATGGTGCACACAGCATGATTTGTAAGGTTACAACAGATGGTACACCCAGCATGATTGGTAAGGTTACAACAGATGGTGCACCCAGCATGATTGGTAAGGTTACAACAGATGGTGCACCCAGCATGATTTGTAAGGTTACAACAGATGGTGCACCCAGCATGATTGGTAAGGTTACAAGAGATGGTACACCTAGCATGATTGGTAAGGTTACAACAGATGGTACACCCAGCATGATTGGAAAGGTTACAACAGATGGTGCACCCAGTATGATTTTAAGGTTACAACAGATGGTGCACCCAACATGATTGGTAAGGTTACAGCAGATGGTACAGCCAGCATATTTGGTAAGGTTACAACAGATGGTACACCCAGCATGATTGGTAAGTTTACAACAGATGGTACACCCAGCATGATTGGTAAGGTTACAACAGATGGTACACCCAGCATGGTTGGTAAGGTTGCAACAGATGGTACAACCAACATGATTGGTAAGGTTACAACAGATGGTGCACCCAGCATGATTTGTAAGGTTACAACAGATGGTGCACCCAGCATGATTTGTAAGGTTACAACAGATGGTGCACACAGCATGATTTGTAAGGTTACAACAGATGGTGCACACAGCATGATTTGTAAGGTTACAACAGATGGTGCACCCAGCATGATTTGTAAGGTTACAACAGATGGTGCACACAGCATGATTTGTAAGGTTACAACAGACGGTGCACCCAGCATGATTTGTAAGGTTACAACAGATGGTGCACACAGCATGATTTGTAAGGTTACAACAGATGGTGCACACAGCATGATTTGTAAGGTTACAACAGATGGTGCACACAGCATGATTTGTAAGGTTACAACAGATGGTGCACCCAGCATGATTTGTAAGGTTACAACAGATGGTGCACACAGCATGATTTGTAAGGTTACAACAGACGGTGAACCCAGCATGATTTGTAAGGTTACAACAGATGGTGCACACAGCATGATTTGTAAGGTTACAACAGATGGTGCACACAGCATGATTTGTAAGGTTACAACAGATGGTGCACCCAACATGATTGGTAAGGTTACAACAGATGGTGCACCCAACATGATTGGTAAGGTTGCAACAGATGGTACAACCAACATGATTGGTAAGGTTACAACAGATGGTGCACCCAACATGATTGGTAAGGTTAGAACAGATGGTGCACCCAGCATGATTTGTAAGGTTACAGCATATGGTACACCCAGCATTATTGGTAAGGTTACAACAGATGGTGCACCCAACATGATTGGCAAGGTTACAGCAGATGGTACACCCAGCATGATTGGTAAGGTTACAACAGATGGCGCACCCAGCATGATTTGTAAGGTTACAACAGATGGTGCACCCAACATAATTGGTAAGGTTACAACAGATGGTACACCCAGCATGATCGGTAAGGTTACAACAGATGGTGCACCCAGCATGATTGGTAAGGTTACAACAGATGGTGCACCCAACATGATTGGTAAGGTTACAACAGATGGTACACCCAGCATGATTTGTAAGGTTACAACAGATGGTGCACCCAACATGATTGGTAAGGTTACAGCAGATGGTACACCCAGCATGATTGGTAAGGTTACAACAGATGGCGCACCCAGCATGATTTGTAAGGTTACAACAGATGGTGCACCCAACATGATTAGTAAGGTTACAACAGATGGTACACCCAGCATGATTGGTAAGGTTACGAGAGATGGTGCACCCAGCATGATTGGTAAGTTTACAACAGATGGTGCACCCAACATGATTGGTAAGGTTACAACAGATGGTGCACCCAACATGATTGGTAAGGTTACAGCAGATGGTACTCACAGCAGATGGTACACCCAGCATGATTGGTAAGTTTACAACAGATGGTACACCCAGCATGATTGGTAAGATTACAGCAGATGGTACACCCAGCATGATTGGTAAGGTTACAACAGATGGTACACCCAGCATGATTGGAAAGGTTACAACAGATGGTGCACCCAACATGATTGGTAAGGTTACAGCAGATGGTACACACAGCAGATGGTACACCCAGCATGATTGGTAAGGTTACAACAGATGGTACACCCAGCATGATTGGTAAGTTTACAACAGATGGTGTACCCAGCATGATTGGTAAGGTTACAGCAGATGGTACACCCAGCATGATTGGTAAGGTTACAACAGATGGTACACCTAGCATGACTGGTAAGGTTACAACAGATGGTACACCCAGCATGATTGGAAAGGTTACAACAGATGGTGCACCCAACGTGATTGGTAAGGTTAAGGCAGATGGTACAGCCAGCATGTTTGGTAAGGTTACAACAGATGGTGCACCCAACATGATTGGTAAGGTTACAGCAGATGGTACACCCAGCATGATTGGTAAGGTTACAACAGATGGTACACCCAGCATGATTGGTAAGGTTACAACAGATGGTACACCCAGTATGATTGGTAAGGTTACAACAGATGGTACACCCAACATGATTGGTAAGGTTACAACAGATGGTGCACCCAGCATGATTTGTAAGGTTACAACAGATGGTGCACCCAACATGATTGGTAAGGTTACAGCAGATGGTACACACAGCAGATGGTACACCCAGCATGATTGGTAAGGTTACAACAGATGGTACACCCAGCATGATTGGTAAGTTTACAACAGATGGTGTACCCAGCATGATTGGTAAGGTTACAACAGATGGTACACTCAGCATGACTGGTAAGGTTACAACAGATGGTACACCCAGCATGATTGGTAAGGTTACAACAGATGGTACACCCTGCATGATTGGTAAGGTTACAACAGATGGTGCACCCAACATGATTGGTAAGGTTACAGCAGATGGTACACACAGCAGATGGTACACCCAGCGTGATTGGTAAGGTTGCAACAGATGGTACACCCAGCATCATTGGTAAGTTTACAACAGATGGTGTACCCAGCATGATTGGTAAGGTTACAGCAGATGGTACACCCAGCATGATTGGTAAGGTTACAACAGATGGTACACCTAGCATGACTGGTAAGGTTACAACAGATGGTACACCCAGCATGATTGGTAAGGTTACAGCAGATGGTACACCCAGCATGATTGGTAAGGTTACAACAGATGGTACACCTAGCATGATTGGTAAGGTTACAACAGATGGTACACCCAGCATGATTGGAAAGGTTACAACAGATGGTGCACCCAGCATGATTTTAAGGTTACAACAGATGGTGCACCCAACATGATTGGTAAGGTTACGGCAGATGGTACAGCCAGCATGTTTGGTAAGGTTACAACAGATGGTGCACCCAACATGATTGGTAAGGTTACAGCAGATGGTACACCCAGCATGATTGGTAAGGTTACAGCAGATGGTACACCCAGCATGACTGGTAAGGTTACAACAGATGGTACACCCAGCATGATTGGTAAGGTTACAACAGATGGTACACCCAGCATGATTGGTAAGGTTACAACAGATGGTGCACCCAGCATGATTGGTAAGGTTACAACAGATGGTACACCCAGCATAATTGGTATGGTTTCAACAGATGGTGCACCTAGCATGATTGGTAAGGAAGCAGGATTTGTAAATCTGTTTGCAGAAGTTGCTGGTCATCCACTGGTAGGTTTTCATTGCATCGTACATGAGGCTTTATGTGCAAAAGCTGGACTAAAAGAACTTCAAGAAGTGATGAAAAGTAGTCACCAAGATTGTTAATTACATTTCTGCACGTACTTTGAATAAAAGACAATCTCAGAATTTATTGTAGGAGGTGAATTCGGCGTACACAGGACTAACAATGTACAATAATGTTCGTTGGCTTAGCCAAGGTTTTGTTTTGAAATGATTTGTTGAATGTCTGGATGAGATAAATCTCTTTTTGAGTAACCAACAAGTGTTCTATAAAGAAATGTCTGTTATCGTGTGGATTCGTAAACTGGTGTTTTTTTCAGATTTTTGCGAACATTTAAATAATTTGAACATTAATTACAGGATTCTTGTAAGACACATGATGTTAAGTTGGATTACATAAAGGCATTTGCAATGAAGCTACGGTTTTTTTTAAGAGGGACATAGGTAGTGAGAGATTTAGATACTTTCCGAACCTAAAGAGATACATCAATGATCTCTCAAAGGATGACAAAACAGACAGCCAATGTCTTCAAACACTATTTTTAACCATCAGTGAGTCATTTGTTGAACAGTTCTCTACAAGATTTGCTAAATTCCCAGAACTTGAAGAGATTGCAAAATTCATTAAGTTTCCAGACAGTATAAAACTGGATGAACTAAACTTGCAGATTTTTTCATGGATGAATATGGATGACTGTTATATGCAGGTGATTAAATTTCATAGTAGCTCAATTTGGAGACAGAAATTTGTTGACCTTAGAGCTAACTTGGAAAATATAGAAAAGGTAACAAATATAAATGCGGGAAACGAATACTGTTCCACAAAATTTTGTTTGTCTGAAGAACCTTGAAACAGCATTACTATCCATTTTTCCATCAACTTATTCTTGTGAATCATTATTTTCAGGGATGAACTTTGTTAAGTCTCGTAATAGGAGTAGCCTTATGGATGAAACTAGTAGCACATGCATATCAAATTATTTTTTGCTCTTTTGCTGATGCTAAAAATAGCAATTTTAAATTATGTGGATGAATATCGTAGCCAGAAATACATTTAGAGGTTGTTAGCAATTATCCACACTATTAACAGGTAAGAGAGACTTTTAAGTAAAAATTCCGTCACAATATTTTCCATTCACTCAAAATCATGGTTTACAAAATCATTCTTACAATATTCTCTGATTTTACCGATACTCTGTGATTTTTTATTATTTGAAAATTTTGTCACAATACTTAAAAGACACCAAATAATATGTTACCCTAAATTTTAGTTGGCAAGTGAGAAGATTTTGTATCAAAGATTTGGTCGAATTTTGCACACGCAATTAAAACAGTTGCCCGCCCTTGGCCTAGCTAATTTACACACCTCACTTTGTATCATAATTGTAGTCACTTAAATTTGTACTCACCTATATGTGATTCAGGGGTCGAGTCATAGGTCCTGGCCCCGCCTCTTCACTAGTCACTACCAGGTCACTCTCTCCCCGCTCCAAGAGCCTTATCATACCTCTTCTTAAAGCCTCCACTACTTCATTCTCCAGATTATCATACTTCCCGACAACTCTAAGACTAAAGAAATACTTCCTAATATCCCTATGACTCATATAAGTTTACTACATCCAGTTGTATCCCCTTGTTTCTATATCCCATCTCTGAAAAATTTTAGCCCTGTCCACCTTATTAATTTCTTTAAGTATTTCATACATTGTAATCATATCCTCCCTATCAGGTTGAGTTCACTAAACCTCTCCTCTTAGCTCAAGGACTAGTCATGTTGCAAACCTTTGCATTTTCTATAATTTCTTGACGTGTATGACCAGGTGTGGTGCTGTATACTCCAATATGGGCCTGAAGTATACATTGTGCAGTTTCGTGAATAACTCCTTACCTAGATGTCGAAATGCTGTTCTCAGATTTTCCAGGGTCCCATATACTGCAGAGGACATTTGGTTGATGTGCGCCTCAGTGAACCTGCTCGATATAATGCTCACCCCAAGATCCTTTTCCTTAAGTGATGTTTGCAGCCCTTGGCCTCCTGCAGTGTTCTTTGACCTTCCCCAAGCGTCATGACTTTGCACTTGATTTTCCCAGGCTTGCAACCTGTCGAAATCCCCTTGTAGACTTATCTGATCCTCGTCTGTTTGTATTCTCCTCATTAGTTTCACATCGTCTACGAACAGGGACACCTGTGCGTGTGTGTGTACTCACCTTGTTGTACTCACCTAGTTGTGGTTGCAGGGGTCGAGTCATAGCTCCTGACCCCGCCTCCTCATTGGCCATTATTGGGCCACTCTCACCGCACCATGAGCTTTATCATACCTCTGCTTAAAGCTATAAATGGATCCTGTCTCCAAACTATTCCACTTCCCAAACTATTCCACTTCCTGACTACTCTGTGACTGAAGAAATACTTCTTAACATCCCTCTGATTCACCTGGGTCTTCAGTTTCCAACTGTGTCCCCTTATTGCTGTGTCCCATCCCTGGAACATTCTGTTTCTGTCCACCTTGTCAATTCCTCTCAGTATTTTACATGTCGTTAACATGTTCTCCCTATCTCTCCTGTCCTCCAGTGTCGTCAGGTTGATTTCCCTTAACCTCTCCTCGTAGGACATACCCCTTAGCTCTGGGACTAATCTTGTTGCAAACCTTTGCACTATCTCTAGTTTCTTTACGTGCTTGGCTAGATGCGGGTTCCAAACTGGTGCTGCATACTCCAATATGGGCCTAACGTATACAGTGTACAGGGTCCTGAACGATTCCTTATTAAGATGTCGGAATGCTTTTCTTAGGTTTGCTAGGCGCCCATATGCTGCAGCAGTTATTTGGTTGATGTGCGCCTCAGAAGATGTGCCTGGTGTTATACTCACCTAAAGATCTTTTTCTTTGAGTGAGGTTTGTGGTTTCTGTCCCCCTAGACTGTACTCCATCTGCTGTCTTCTTTGCCCTTCCCCAATCTTCATGACTTTGCACTTGGTGGGGTTGAAATGCGGGAGCCAATTGCTGGATCAGGCAGTCAGCCTATCCAGATTCCTTTGTAGTTCGTCCTGGTCCTCGTCCGATTGAATTCCTTTCATCAACTTCACATCATCTGCAAACAGGGACACTTCGGAGTCGATTGCTTCCGTCATGTCGTTCACAAATACCAGAAACAGCACCGGTCCTAGGACTGACCCCTGTGGAACCCCACTTGTCACGGGTGCCCACTCTGACACATCGCCGCATACATGACTCGCTGCTGTCTTCCTGACAGGTATTCCCTGATCCATAGTAGTGCCTTCCCTGTTATCCCTGCTTGGTCCTCCAGTTTTTGCACTAATCTCTTGTGTGGAACTGTGTCAAACACCTTCTTACAGTCCAAGAAAATGTAATCTACTCACCTCTCTCTCTTGTCTTACTGCTATCACCCTATCATAGAACTCTAGTAGGTTTGTGACAAAGGATTTCCCGTCCTTGAAACCGTGTTGGCTGTTGTTGATAAGCTCATTTCTTTCTAGGTGTTCCACCATTCTTCTCCTGATAATTTTCTCTATGACTTTGCATACTATACATGAAAGTGACATTGGTCGATAGTTTAGTGCTTCTTGTTCGTCCTCTTTTTTTAAAAAATTGGGACTACATTTGCTGTCTTCCATGCCTCAGGTAATCTCCCTGTTTCGATATTGTTGTTAGGGGTACACATAGCGCCTCTGCACCCTCTCTCAGGACCCATGGAGAGATGTTATCCGGCCCCATCGCCTTTGAGGTGTCAGAAGCCTCTTCACTTTTTCGTCAGTTGTGTGTATTGTGTCCAACACTTGGTGGTGTACCCCACCTCTCCGTCTTTCTGGAGTCCCTTGTGTCTCCTCTGTGAACACTTCTTTGAATCTCATGTTGAGTTCCTCACATACTTTGCAGTCATTTCTTGTGATCTCTCCTCCTTCATTCCTTAGCCTGATTAACTGGCCATTGGCTGCTTTTTTCCTCCTAATTTGGCTGTACAGCAGCTTTGGGTCAGATTTGGCTTTCGCTGCTATGTCATTTTCATATTGTCGTTAAGTCTCCCTTCTTACCTGTGCATAATCATTTCTGGCTCTACGACTGCTCTCCTTATTCTCCTGGGTCCTTGGCCTTCTATACTTCTTCCATTCCCTAGTACACTTGGTTTTGTCCTCCTTGCACCTTTGGGTGAACCATGGGCTCATCCTGGCTTTTTCATTATTCCTGTTACCCTTGGGCACAAACCTCTCCTCAGCTTCCTTGCATATTGTTGTCACATATTCCATCATCTCGTTTACTGACTTCCCTGCCAGTTCTCTGTCCCACTGAACCCCGTTCAAGAAGTTCTTCATATCTGCGTAGTCCCATTTCTTGTAGTTTGGCTTTGTTCGTCCGGCTTTTCCTGTTACCCCCTCCACTTCTAACTCTATTGTGTATTCGAATCTTAAATCCACATGATTGATGGCCCCAAGGGGTCTTTCATATATGATGTCCTCAATATCTGCACTACTCAAGGTGAATTCCAGGTTCAGTTTCGCTGGTTCATCCTCTCATCTCCTCTCTCTCTAGTAGTGTCCCTTACGTGTTGGTACATGAAGTTTTCCAGTACCACCTCCATCATCTTAGTCCGTCCTCCACGTTTCTTGTCCCCCATGTGGCTCCAAGTTCTCCCAACTGATTTCTTTGTGGTTGAAGTCACCCATGATCAGTAACTTTGCCCTGCTTGCATGAGCCCTTCTTGCCACTTCAACCAGTGTGTCAACAATCGCTCTATTATGCTCTATTACTCTTGCCTTGGCCTCCTGTTGTTCTGTGGCGGGTTATACATCACTGCAATTACCACCTTGGGACCTCCAGACTGAAGCATTAATACTATGTAATCTCTTACTTCTCCTCTGTCTCTTCTCTCCAGCTCATCAAACTCCCATCGGTTTTTGACCAGCAGTGCCACTCCTCCACCCCATCTCTTCTCTCTGTCTTTCCTCAGGATCTGATATCCCGTTGGAAAGATAGCATCTGTTATCATACCTGTGAACTTGGTTTCTGTGAGAGCTATGATGCCACTCCTCCCACTTATTTGTTATTCCATCAGCGTTGGTGTGTGTGTATGTGTGTACTCAATTGTTAATTGTTCTCACCTAATTGTGGTTGCAGGGGTTGAGTCATAGCTCCAGGCTCTGCCTCTTCACTGGTCGTTACTAGGTCCACTCTCTCTCTGCTCCACGAGCTTTATCATAACTCTTCTTAAAACTATGTAAGGTACCTGCCTCCACTACCTCACTTTCCATACAATTCCAATTCCTGACAACTCTTTGGGTGTAGCAGTACTTTCTACCATACCTTTGACTTATCTGAGTCTTCAACTTTCAATTGTGACCTCTTGTTATGTCGTTATCATGTGTCCCCTGTCCTTCCCTCCTATCCTCCAGTGTCGTCAGGTCGGGTTCCCTTAACGTCTCTTCTTAGGACATGCCCCTTAGCTCCAGGAATAGTCTTGTTGCAAACTTTTGCACTTTATCTAATTTCCTGTCGTGCTTGGCCAGATGTAGGTTCCAAAGTGGAGCTGCATACTCCAATATGGGCCTGACGTACACTGTGTACAGAGTCCTGAACGACTCCCTACCGAGATGTCGGAATGCTGTTCTTAGGTTCGCAAATCGCCCATATGCTGCAGCAGTTATTTGGTTGATGTGAGCCTGAGCAGATGTGCTCGTTATTATACACGCTCCAGGATCCTTTTCCTTGAGTGTGGTTTGTAGTCTTTGGGCCCCTAGACTGTACTCTGTCTGCAGTCTTCTTTGACCTTCCCCAATCTTCATGATTTTACATTTGGTGGGGTTGAACTCCAGGAGCCGGTTTCTGTACCAAGAGTGCAGCCTATCCAGATCCATTTGCCCTGCCTCATCCTCCTCTGACTGAATTCTCCTCATTAACTTCACATCGTCTGCAAAACGGAAACACTGCACCGGTCCTAGAACTGACCCTGTGGAATCCCGCTCATCACAGGCACTCTGACACCTCATCCTGTACCATGACTGGTTGCTGCCTTCCCGTCAGGTATTCTTTGATTCATTTCAATGACTCCCCTGCTATACCTGCCTAGTCCTACAGTTTTGCACGAGTCTCTTGTGTGGAGTTGTGACAAAAGCCTTCTTACAGCCCAAGAAAACGTAATCTACCCACCCCTTCTTTCTCTCTCTTTGTCTTACTGCTGTCACCCCGTCATACAACTTCAGTAGGTTTGTGACACAGGATTTCCCATCTCTGAACCCGTGCTGGTAGTCGAATATAAGCTGATCCCTTTCTAGGTGCTCAACTATTCTTCTCCTGATAATCTTCTCCATGACTTTGTCAGGTGACATGTCAGTGACACTGATCTGTAGTTTAATGCTTCGGGTGTGTGTTCTTTTTTAAAATTTAGGACTATATTTGCAGTCTTCCATCCCTCACGTAGTGTGAGTGTGTGTGTATGTGTGTGTGTGTGTGTGTGTGTGTGTGTGTACACTCACCTAGTTGTACTCACCTAGTTGAGGTTGCAGGGGTCGAGTCCTAGCTCCTGGCCCCACCTCTTCACTGGTCGCTACTAGGTCACTCTTCCTGAACCGTGAGCTTTATCATACCTCTGCTTAAAGCTATGTATGGATAAGAACATAAGAACATAAGAAAGGAGGAACACTGCAGGAGGCCTGCTGGCCCATACTAGGCAGGTCCTTTACAATTCATCCCACTAACAAAACATTTGCCCAACCCAATTTTCAATGCCACCCAAGAAATAAGCTCTGATGTGAAAGTCCCACTCAAATCCAACCCCTCCCACTCATGTACTTATCCAACCTAGATTTGAAACTACCCAAAGTCCCAGCCTCAATAACCCAACTAGGTAGACTGTTCCACTCATCAACTACCCTATTTCCAAACCAATACTTTCCTATGTCCTTTCTAAATCTAAACTTATCTAATTTAAATCCATTACTGCGGGTTCTCTCTTGGAGAGACATCCTCAAGACCTTATTAATATCCCCTTTATTAATACCTATCTTCCACTTATACACTTCGATCAGGTCTCCCCTCATTCTTCGTCTAACAAGTGAATGTAACTTAAGAGTCTTCAATCTTTCTTCATAAGGAAGATTTCTAATGCTATGTATTAATTTAGTCATCCTACGCTGAATGTTTTCTAACGAATTTATGTCCATTTTGTAATACGGAGACCAGAACTGAGCTGCATAATCTAGGTGAGGCCTTACTAATGATGTATAAAGCTGCAGTATGACCTCTGGACTTCTGTTGCTTACACTTCTTGATATAAATCCCAGTAATCTATTTGCCTTATTACGTACGCTTAGGCATTGCTGTCTTGGTTTAAGGTTGCTGCTCACCATAACCCCCAAGTCCTTTTCGCAATCTGTATGGCTAAGTTCTACATCATTTAACTTATAAGTACTAGGGTTATGGGCACTCCCAAGCTTCAGAACCTTGCATTTATCTACATTGAACTGCATCTGCCACTTTTCTGACCAAGAATAGAGTTTGTTTAAATCCTCCTGAAGTTCCATAACATCTACGTTTGAATCAATTATCCTACCTATCTTTGTGTCATCGGCGAATTTGCTCATATCACTAGTAATTCCCTCATCAAGATCATTGATATATATTATAAACAACAACGGGCCCAAGACTGATCCCTGTGGAACGCCACTTGTTACAGATCCCCACTCGGATTTAACCCCATTTATGGACACTCTCTGCTTCCTGTCAGTGAGCCATGACTCGATCCACGAGAGCACTTTTCCCCCAATGCCATGAGCTGCCACTTTCTTTAACAGTCTATGGTGCGGAACTCTATCAAAAGCCTTACTAAAATCTAAGTAAATAATATCAAATTCTTTATTGTGGTCAACAGCCTCAAAAGCTTTACTGAAGAAAGTTAATAAATTAGTTAGACAAGACCGGCCTCTTGTGAATCCATGCTGAGTATCATTAATCAAGCTATGCTTATCGAGATGGCTTCTTATAATCTCAGCTATAATTGACTCTAGTAATTTGCCTACAATTGAGGTCAGGCTTATTGGGCGGTAATTTGACGGTAACGACTTGTCCCCTGTTTTAAAAATAGGAGTTACATTAGCCATCTTCCACATATCAGACACTACACCTGTTTGAAGAGATAAATTAAAAATATTAGTTAATGGTTCACAGAGTTCCATTTTGCATTCCTTAAGAACCCTTGAAAAAACCTCATCAGGACCCGGCGACTTATTTTGCTTCAGTCTGTCTATCTGCTTCACAACCATCTCACTAGTGACTGTGATGTTACATAATTTATCTTCTTCTAGCCCACTGTAAAAATTAATTACTGGAATATTGTTAGTGTCTTCCTGTGTAAAAACTGAGAGAAAATAATTATTTAAAATCAAGCACATTTCATTCTCTTTGTCAGTAAGGTGCCCATAGTTATTTTTAAGGGGACCTATCTTATCTCTAACTTTTGTTCTATAGACCTGGAAAAAACTTTTTGGGTTAGTTTTAGAATCCCTAGCAACTTTAATTTCATAGTCCCTTTTAGCTTTTCTTATCCCCTTTTTAATGTCCCTCTTAATGTCAATATACTGATTCATAAGATGACCCTCACCTCTTTTGATACGCCTATAAATTCCTTTCTTATGCCCTAGTAGATATTTCAGCCTATTATTCATCCATTTTGGGTCATTTCTATTTGATCTAATTTCTTTATATGGGATAAACGCTCTTTGAGCAGCATGTATAGTGTTCAGAAAACTGTCATATTGATAGCTCTCTTCGTTACCCCAGTCAACAGATGATAAGTGTTCTCTAAGCCCATCGTAATCTGCTAAGCGAAAATCTGGGACTGTTACTGAGTTATCGCTACTATCGTACTTCCATTCAATGCTAAATGTAATTGATTTGTGGTCGCTAGCACCCAGTTCCTCTGAAATTTCTAAATTATTAACAAGGGATTCATTGTTTGCCATAACTAAGTCAAGCAGGTTATTTCCCCTTGTAGGTTCTGTCACAAACTGCTTCAAAAAACAATCCTGAAATACTTCTAAGAAGTCATATGATTCTAAATTCCCAGTCAAGAAATTCCAATCAACATGACTAAAGTTAAAGTCTCCTAGAATTACTACATTATCGTGCCTTGTGGCCTTAACAATTTCCTCCCATAGTAGTTTCCCTTGGTCCCTATCTAAGTTTGGGGGACGGTATATCACTCCTAAAATCAGTTTTTCATGCCCCTCTGAAAATTCTATCCAAACAGACTCTGTATGTGTTACTTCAGACTTAATACCCGTTTTTATGCAACAGTTCAAGCGATCTCGGACATACAATGCCACCCCACCCCCCCTCCCAATACTTCTATCTTCTTGGAACAATTTAAAACCCTGAATATGACATTCCGCAGGCATGTCCCGACTTTTTGAATTAAACCACGTCTCAGTTAAGGCAAATACATCAATGTTACCTACACTAGCAACTAATCTCAACTCGTCCATCTTATTCCTAGCACTACGGCAATTAGCATAATAAACATTGAAAGACTCTCCTTTCTCTTTACCCTTCCTGCTCATTTCTATTTTTCTACTAAACCTATTACTGTCCTTATCACCCAAGGTCCCTGGCTTTTCAATATCTATCTCGTTCTTATTATTACTAGTTCCCCTAGAACTCGTAATATTACTACACTGGGACTTCACTGTTTTCCTGCCAAAACCCATACCACTAACTATTCCTAGTTTAAAGTCCTAACTGCTCCCTCCACTGCAGTTGCCAGTGCTCCCACCCCACACCTAGATAAGTGAACCCCATCCCTAGCATACATGTCATTTCTGCCATAGAAGAGGTCCCAGTTGTCAATGAATGTTACCGCATTTTCCTTACAGTATTTGTCCAGCCAGCAATTGACACCAATTGCCCTGGACAACCATTCATTTCCAACTCCCCTCCTTGGCAAAATACCACATATGAGAGGGTTCCCACCCTTACTTCTAATTATTTCTATTGCTGACCTATACCTGCTAATCAGGTCCTCACTCCTACGTCTGCCAACATCGTTGCCTCCAGCACTGAGACAGATAATAGGATTGCTCCCATTACCTCTCATGATGTCATCCAGACGGCTAACAATATCCTCCATCCCAGCCCCAGGAAAGCAAACTCTCTGTCTCCTACTCCTGTCCTTCAAGCAGAACGCCCTATCCATATACCTAACTTGGCTATCCCCAACAACAACAATATTCGTACCTTCCTTAATGTCTTTCGTCGTGACGTTCCCAGTAGTCGACTCACATTCGTCGGGTAGCACTGAGAATGTATTGGATGTTTCCACAACAGTTTCCACGGCAGTCTCTTTCTTCTTCATCGTTTCTACCTTTCCATTCGTCTTCTTGATCGTCAACTTCTTTCCCTGCTGTCCAGCCACTGACCAGTTTCCCTTCTTGACCTGAGGACTCAAAACAGGAGGACTACTCCGAATCTTTTTGTTTTCCTCGGTCAGTCGCCGAATTTCCATATTCGCCAACCTCAATTCTTCCTTAAGCTGTTGGTAAAGTTGCTCGATGGAGGGCATCTTGCTTCAGTTCTAGAGAGCGCGCAAACAGGTCTTCACAGAGCCAAGTACACGTCAACACTGCGCAAAAGCCAACTCAATCAGGAGCTACTGCGCAGCACGTCCGCACGGCCCAATAGCGATGCCTCCACTACATCGCTTCTCAAACTATTCCACTTCCTGACTACTCTGTGGCTGAAAAAAATACTTCGTAACATCCCTGTGATTCATCTGTGTTTACAACTTCCAACTGTGTCCCCTTGTTGCTGTGTCCCATCTCTGGAACATCCTGCCTTTGTCCACCTTGTCAATTCCTCTCAGTATTTTGTATGTCGTTATCATGTCCCCCCCTATCTCTCCTGTCCTTCAGTGTCGTCAGGTCGATTTCTCTTAACCTCTCCTCGTAAGACATACCCCTTAGCTCTGGGACTAGTCTTGTTGCAAACCTTTGCACTTTCTCTAGTTTCTTTACGTGCTTGGCTAGGTGTGGGTTCCAAACTGGTGCCGCATACTCCAATATGGGCCTAACGTACACGGTGTACAGGGTCCTGAACGATTAATTATTAAGATGTCGGAATGCTGTTCTAACGTTTGCTAGGCGCCCATGTGCTGCAGCAGTTATTTGGTTGATGTGCGCTTCAGGAGATGTGTCTGGTGTTATACTCACCCCAAGATCTTTTTCCTTGAGTGAGGTTTGTAGTCTCTGGCCCCCTAGACTGTACTCCGTCTGCTTTCATCTTTGCCCTTCCCCAATCTTTATGACTTTGCACTTGGTGGGGTTGAACTCCAGGAGCCAATTGCTGGACCAGGTCTGCAGCCTGTCCAGCCTGTTCTGTGTGTTAATGTGTGTGTGTGTGTGTGTGTGTGTGTGTGTGTGTGTGTGTGTGTGTGTGTGTGTATGTGTGTGTGTGTGTGTGTGTGTGTATGTGTGTGTGTGTGTGTGTGTGTGTGTGTGTGTGTATGTGTATGTGTGTGTGTGTATATGTGTGTGTGTGTGTGTGTGTGTGTGTGTGTGTGTGTGTGTGTGTGTGTGTGTGTGTGTGTGTGTGTGTGTGTGTGTGTGTGTGTGTGTGCGTGTGTGTGCGTGTGTGTGAGTGTGTGTGTATTTATGTGTGTGTGTGTACTCACCTAATTGTGGTTGCAGGGGTCGAGACTCCTGGCCCCGCCTCTTCACCGACCGCTACTAGGTCCTCTCTGCCCCTGCTCCATGAGCTTTATCATACCTCGTCTTAAAACTATGTATAGTTCCTGCCTCCACTACATCGCTTGCCAGACTATTCCACTTCCTAACTACTCTGTGACTGAAGAAATACTTCCTAACATCCCTTTGACTCATCTGAGTCTTCAGCTTCCAATTGTGACCCCTTGTTTCTGTGTCCCATCTCTGGAACATCCTGTCTCTGTCCACCTTGTCTATTCCACGCAGTATTTTGAATGTCATTATCATGTCTCCCCTGACCCTCCTGTCCTCCAGTGTTGTCAGACCGATTTCCCTTAACCTTTCTTCATAGAACATTCCCCTTAGCTCTGGAACTAGCCTTGTTGCAAACCTTTGCACTTTCTCTAATTTCTTGACGTGTTTGTCCAGGTGTGGGTTCCAAACTGGTGCTGCGTACTCTAGTATGGGCCTGACGTACACAGTGTATAAAGTCTTGAACGATTCCTTGTTAAATTAGACACATGTGCAACTCTTGGGTATCTTTATTGAGGAAACGTTTCGCCACACATTGGCTTCATGAGTCCATACAAAGAATAAACTTGAAGAACAGGAGGAGAATGAGGTAATCAGTCCCTAAGCCTTCAGTCGATGTGGTCAGTCCATCAATCTTGAATAGAATACGGCATAGGAGCGGAGAAGCAGCTTATAAACCGTAGGGCAGGAGAGGTGCAGCAGTCGTAGGCGGTGTCACATTTGCCCAATGTGGAAGTAGGTCGTGCCCAAGGGTTAGGCAAGCGAAGAATTCCCAAGTATTAAGATCCCAAGAAGTTGCAGTGTCTGACAGGATTGTGGATGAATGGTTCAAAGAACCGACATGTTAAATTAGACACATGTACAACTCTTGGGTATCTTTGTACGGACTGATGAAGCCACTGTGTGGCGAAACGTTTCCTCAATAAAGATACCCAAGAGTTGCACATGTGTCTAATTTAACAACATGTCGGTTCTTTGAACCATTCATCTACAATCCTGTCAGACACTGCAACTTCTTGGGATCTTAATACTTGGGAATTCTGCGCTTGCCTAACCCTTGGGCACGACCTTCTTCCACATTGGGCAAATGTGACACCACCTACGACTGCTGCACCTCTCCTGCCATACGGTTTATAAGCTGCTTCTCCGCTCCTATGCCGTATTATATTCAAGATTGATGGACTGACCACATCGACTCAAGGCTGAGGGATTGATTACCTCATTCTCCTCCTGTTCTTCAAGTTTATCCTTTGTGTGGACTGATGAAGCCACTGTGTGGCGAAACGTTTCCTCAATAAAGATACCCAAGAGTTGCACATGTGTCTAATTTAACAACATGTCGGTTCTTTGAACCATTCATCTACAACGATTCCTTACTGAGGTACCTGAACGCTATTCTCAGGTTTGCCAAGCGCCCATATGCCGCAGCAGTTATCTGGTTAATGTGTGCTTCTGGCGATGTACTCGGTATTATACTCACTCTTAGGTCTTTCTCCTTGAGTGAGGTTTGCAGCCTTTAGCTTCCTAGCCTATACTCTGTCTGCGGTCTTCTTTGCCCTCCTCCGATCTTCATGACTTTGCATTTGGCGGGGTTAAATTCTATGAGCCATTTTCTGGACCACACATCCAGCCTGTCCAGGTCTCTTCGTAGACCTGTCTGGTCCGTGTCTGATTTAATTCTCCTCATTAACTTCACGTCATCTGCAAACAGGGACACTTTTGAGTATATCCCTTCCCTCATGTCGTTCACATATACCAAGAATAGCACTGGTCCCAGGACTGACTCCTGTGGGACCCCGCTCGTCACTGGCGCCCACTGTGATACATCATCACGGACCATGACTCGCTGTTGCCTCCCTG